>NC_089812.1:14860836-14920836 GCF_029633855.1 Hoplias malabaricus
GTTGCTCTGCATACTTTGTTAGTTCCCTCTCTCCCTGTTCTTCAATGGTCAGGACACCATCTGTGTGATCTATCATCTTAATATCACCTTAATGTGTGTTGTGCTGCTACAAGTGGATCAGACACAGCAGTGCTGCTGGAGTTTTTAAACCCCTCTCTCTTACTGCTGCATTGAGAATAAAATCCAGCCAACAGTGCGCTCCATTGTTGATCCACTCCAACTCCAATTTTCTCTCTGTCTTTTAATCATTTTAAACTTCAGTTTTGAAAATCCCTGGACGTGAAACACACAAAGTGTGGTCTCTGGCATTTGCACAGCACTTATATGCAGACCCTCAGCACAAATCCCTAATTTAAACATGAAAGGTTTGTTTGTATGTGTGCATACGTGGTCTATCATTGTGGAAAGTGTATTAGAAGCAGATCTGGACAGAGACAAGCTTCATTTGAAGGTGATGAGACAGCAGTATTTCTTCAGCTGCCCCTATAAACAGGCTCACCCAGCCACAGTGACGCACACGTTTATAAGACCTGTTGTTTTGTAGAAGTTGTTTGTTGGCTTGAAAACTACCTGTCGGTCTAAACAGAGACTCCTTTTGCTTAAACCTTCTGTAATCCATCTATAAAAATGCAGTACTTTAGTCTTCACATCTCGGATCAGTGCAGATTCTCTGTATCTAGATATTCTCAAGATATCATATGTTTGTAATTAGATATAAATCAATGCAAAACGTACACACGATGGGAACATATGGGAATCAGGGAATGCTAATCTACCAAGATAAGAATCAGGCAAAGCCAAGGGCGAGACTGGAGTGCGTGTATATGTTTAGCATTGAAAACTTCATGTACAAAGGTGTCAGCATCAACAGTAAAGAGACTAAAAGGCCTTCTGACACAGAGAGGGAGAAGTGGTGCATTAGAAATAGGCTAAAGGCATTAGAAAGCTTCCGAAAGTTGAGAGCAGTTAATCTGTGATCATTTATTTATAAGCGCAAACTGTCAATTCCCATATCTAGTGTAATACATCAGTGATTTGTGCTGGAGAGCCGAGGCTGCTCCAGAGTGCACAGAGTAGACAGTGGAATTGAGAACTGACCACAGGTCACATTAACCTCTCTGCAATCCTTCCAGCCCGGAAACATCGTCTTCTTACGTTCTTGTAACTGAAGACGCTTTCTATAATCGTTTATTTGGGGTCAGTAGATTATAAAAGTGTGTTCATTTTTGATTTGACAATGCTACTGTAAAATGATCTAAAAAATAAATTATAAATGACCTAAAAAATTAATTATAAGCATAAAATAATATTATTTTTATCCTGCCAATATATTTTAGATATAAATATATAAATAAAAAAGGCTGAGATTATTAACATACCACCAACACTATTAACATAATATTATTAAGATTTTTATTATTTGCATCCATCTTTTTTTGCATGATTTGGAGCTGATGTAAACACTGAAGAGCTGAGAAACGTGGAGAAGAAGCAACAACATTTCCACCGTCCAAACTTCCCAGTGTAGAGAGGGATGGACTGGGGAGAGGGTGATTACGTAATGCGGTGCTCTGAGGCTGTGGATGAGAGACCGGTTTCTGGGGTTCAGGCCTGGGTTTAGTGTGGAATAAACCCCGTATATCACAGAGATATTCTAAGTTAAATAACGGGTTTGTCAGCTCGGTGGAGGCCTGTCTGTCTGTCTGTCTGTCTGCCCATCTGTCTGTCGCAGCTCACTCCAACCAAACCATGACACAGCACTGATGAATGCCCCACAGCACCAACACAGAAAGCTTGACACAAACACGAATAAACACAGTTTTGCTCCATTTCCCTACGTCTAACAGCGGCATCAGTTTCTGGAAAGTTGCCGAGGCTAAATTAGAATATTAATACTAACACTAACAGCCCTAATAACAAACCCAATAGTCGCGCCCTTTTGCAGGTACCGCTCGAGACCGTTCAACAAAACTCAACAAAACGGCGGCAAACCTGTGTTTCAATATGTGTTTGATTGCTCTTACCGTCCAGAAGCGAGTGACTCGTCGTTTCTACGAGAAACACGTTCACAGGGAGCTGCAGTGACCGTGTGTGTGTGTGTGTATGTGTATGTGTATGTGTGTGTGTATCGTCTCCTCCCCACGCTCCGGTACTGATGATGAGTGATTCACAAAAAGACTCGTTCTCTGAGTCGACTCACAAACACAACTGAATCATTGTGTTGACTCCTCTTATCATTAGTGAATGCAACTACATTAAAGTGCACACATTTTAGGCACAGATGTTCAGTTACACACACACACACACACACACACACACACACACACTTTCTCTACAGACAATCACTGTCAATTGAATGGATCATTGGAAAATCTACACAATATCTCCAATATCAAGCGTTTCTGCAAGATTTGTTGTAAGTTTATAGCCTAGGGTGTCCAGACGTGCTCTTTTACCCGGACATGTCCTCTTTTTTAGACTTAAAAAAATGTCCGGGCGGAATTTCACAAACGTTCTGGATTTTGTTTTTCTAGAGTTTACATAGAACTTCGAGAAGCGTTTCGTTCACAAACTAGTCCCGCCCTCCCCTACTCCGATTGGTTCGCTTGAGTGAGAAGGGGGCGTGGTGAAGTAGCCTAACATCTTCTGATTGGACGGTCTGACTGTAGAGCTACCGTTATTGGTCGATGACCTTCTCTGTAAACATTTAATTGGTCAGTCTGCACGTCAGTAGTCCTTGTTTACGTCAGGCAAAGCTCAGGTACCTACCCTCAGTTCGAGCAGCTATGCTGAAACGTAAATGTAAGTTCTCGGATGAATTAAAAAAGAAATTCCCATGTATTGTGTAGCAAATAAAGGTGTAAAGGACCTAAAAGCACACATAGGTTCAGCTAAGCATACAACGGCAGCGAGGGGGGATAGCAAACATCACCTAAACTCATCCCTCCAGAGAAGTGCATTTGAGTAGTTTATACAACTACAGTAAGTGACATTAAACAAGTTATGTGTGAGCAATTAACCGTGTTTACAACGCTTAAATATCAACAGCAGGTATCATTTGCACAACTTAGTTTCACTCTTCTGTTGCAATATCCATTTAAAAGTACACATAAGATCGACTAAACGGTTTTTCCCAAAAGAATCGACTCCTTAAAATGAATCATTAGCTAATGCAGCCGCTCAATGCGCGTCACTATGAACCGTTATCGTGTTTCCCACCTTTATTCCGGCGGACAGCCGGGGAGTATGAACTAAGAGCCAATCATAATCGGGGAGGCTGGACACTAACAGCCAATCAGAGCGCAGGAGGGCCATGGCTTGTCGTGAAACGGGTGGGGATGAGAAGACCTGCGTTGACCAATCGGAGAGCTGAGCGCAAGATGCAGGACTGAGCGCATGACGTCATTGCGTTTCACTGATAGGGTGATCATTATGGAGCACGTCAATTAATTTAATTAATAAATTAATTAATTACATTAATTTAAACCCTTTAAAACCACTTTAAAACGTTATGGACTTGATTTAAGGCACTTTAAAATAGTTAAATGTTTGCAGGGTAACAGACGTAATATTAAAACACTGCATTATTAGAAATCTTATTATTTTTAAATATTTGACAAATAATTTATCTTAAATTATTTTTAATACCATTTTAAAAGTACAAAGTGGGTGTGGTTTTAAACAAATGACTGGACTGTAGAGTAATCCAGAAAAGCTGATGTCGATTAGATTCCTGCAGCAAAGACAGCCAATCATATCTCTGGATTTTGGAACAAGCATTCTCATTGGCTCACAGATTCTAACATGCACTTGGATACTGAAAGTTTACAATAAGCAGTGTCACTAAAATAATTGGCTTGGTATGATCACGGGGTATTGGATTTTTACAATAAATTACTTAAAATGTTGTAACTTATTAGAAACAAGCTCAACTATATTAAACACATTGTAACAGACATGTTATGCAAATTCACATCACAGATGAAATGCTAGAAAATGTTGTTTATTCAGAAATAAACAGAATAGTGTGCGTCTAACAGACAGTAGTAGTGCTCAATTTCACTTCAGACAGAAACACGAAAAAGTAAATATAGAAAAAAAAATATTCACAAGGCTTTTTGTTTTCCAGTAACATGTTATGTTCACATAACTACTTATGTTTTTCTGTATTTTAATGAAGGCACATTAGACTTTTTAACTTTTTGGCACATCCTATAAATAATAGCATTAAATTGGACAGTGTTTTGTAACATAAACATAATTATATTAAATCATTATTCTTAAGATATACATTTCACAAAATATGAAATGGACACCCGGACATTCCAGCACTCGTCTAAAATGAAGGGTATCAGCAGGGAGTTTGTTCCCTTTACAGCTTCTGTCCTACAAGACTTTGGAGCAGGTCTTTGAACATTTCTGTGAGGATTTAATGTCATTCCACCACGAGGACTTTACTGAGATCAGGTACCGAGTATTTCAAGTGTACCAAGAGTTTCATCCCAACAGAGAACACAATTCCACTGCTGGGAGGCTTTACACGTCCCTCTCTGAGGTTTGGCAATGAACATGGCGACCTTAAACACATCTATAACAGCTTCATGCTTCTCTATGGAGATTATACACGCTGTGCATGCACAACTTAACTGATCTGTGTGGGTAGGGGACCTCACCAATTATTTCCAATGTCCTCAAACCTTTCATTGTATGTCAATTAGCCCTTAATTACTGTAATATATATATAAGCCTTTGTGGATGGAGTATACCTTTAAGGGCCTAGTCAATCCAGCCATAACCCTATGGTGAAAATGATAGAGGACACTTAAAGAAGTTAAGAGGCAGCATTCTTGAAATGGCTCAGTGATAAAATGTAAAACTAAATAAAAATAATAAAAATAATAAAAAAGTAAACCTCAACCTGCAATTCCATACAAAATACACATTTACAAACACAGCCAACAAACAAAAATGTAATGGATGATTTCCCTTTCTTTTGTAGGTATATAAAACACAACCAATAATACATTCTTATAAGAAAACTGAACACTCCATTCTCTCTAGCTTTTCCTGGATTTAAAAGAAACATTCCACTGTCAGATCTCTCCACGCTAACCTTAACCCTAACGATCAGGGCTTTAGAGACAGTCCATTTGTCCTTGTGCTCTCAGAACGGTTTAATGATGAAAAAATACATGTATGGCCTGTACACGTGTGTGTGTGTGTGTGTGTGTGTATGAGTCAAATAAATGACAATTAATGAAAATTTGAAAAAGTGCATTGTAAATTAGATTTTGGGATGCTAGTTAGCTCTTGACTAACAATTCAAACTCTCATAGCGAAGAACTATGAGCCCTATGCTCCACCAGAGGGCAGTAAAGAGATTGTGTCTTACACTGGATCTGTCCACAAAGGAAGCACTAAAAAAGCAAGATAATTGTTGTATGAAATAAAAGCATATGAATGTGTTTTACACAACGTTAGCTGTTTTTTCTGGTGGAGTAAAATACTGAGAATCTTTACTAGAGTGTGTGTGCGTGCATGCATGTGTGTGTGTGTGTGTGTGCACGCGCATTATCCCACCCCTATTATCCAACCTCCACTTTTGCTGTTAGTGTTCAGCGTCTGAGTAGGGAATGGAGGCCGGCCAGTGAGACTGCCAGTGCTCCATGAATGAGGCAGTGGGTGAGTGGGCCAATCAGGTCGCGGCTTTGGGCCCACCCCTGCCTCTTGCGACTCTTGTGGAAACATGACACTCAGATGCAGCTGATCCAGAATCGACAGACAAGGTTCAGAACGGATAGAACGTAAGACTAGAGAGAGGAAGAGGGAGAGCGAGAGGGAGAGAGAGAGAGAGAGAGAGAGAAGTCATATTTATTTAGTTAAACCACAAGATGTTTCTTTAATAACAAAGAAACCACCAAACTGAACTGTACGCTGAACCCGCAGCACTGCGTAATATCACTTACAAACAATGCTGTTTAGGCAGATATTCTGATACATTATTACATTTAATTTGCTTTATTCATTAGATATTAATAAAATTGTAACAGATATACTAACAATTATAGATATAGTCTGGTAGCATCCCTGAAGTAGGCTAAAAACCTGGACCAGCTACTTTTCTACATGGACTGGACATGAACCTTGAGGTGTTCTAATGGTCTATCCATTTTTCTGCAGCGTTTGTGTGTGTATACCTACCCTCGCTGCTGTGTAGGTCTCTGAGAGTGTCCTTGGCCTGCTTATTGCCTTTAGCCGCTGCCTGTTGGTACAGACCCACTGCCGTCCTGTAACACTGTGGAACACCATACCCTCTCTCATAGCACTGACCCAGGAACAGCAGCCCAGTACTGTCCTACACACACACACAAACAAAACAATTCACACAACAAATTACCTTTTTTTTGGTTTGGTTTTTGCATTATGAAATATTCTCAAATGTATTTTTTTAATAAATAAAAAGAAGATATAACATTTTAATAAGACATGGAATATGCAATTCAAACAGGAGCAAAAAAAACAAAAAAAAAAAATTGATGTTAACTCCCAAATTGGGAGGCTAGGAGCTCCAATACTGCAGCCTGTGTGTGCGTTTGAAAGAAGTATGTACTGAGTCTCACTCCATTCTCTGCTGCCATTCTAAAAAACTGAACAGACTTCACTCCATCAGAATCTGTGTCTTGGGAGAACAGCACACCCAGATACAGCTGAGCCTGAGCCAGAGAGAAAAGACGGAGAGAAACGGTATGAAACACTTCTAATTTATTTTGTAAATTACAAAATCAGCGTTTTACACAGAGTTATAATGAATTAAATGTCTTCTGTACCTCTGGGAGTCCAGCAGTTGCTGCGGAGTGAAGTAGAGAGAGGGCGGTAGCAGTGTCTGTGTCTGAAGTACTCTCCTGCCCCCTGCTGTTCAAGAGAAGTTTAGCACAGCGGTACTGAGCCTGTCTGTGACCCGCGGCTGCTGCAAACCTGTAATACTGCAACGCCTACACACACAAACGCACACAGACAGAAACACAAATTGAGCTTTAGGACCTTCACATACAGGTCGTATTGAGCCTTTTACCTACTAAATCAGAGTGATAGAAATATCCCCAGATCACATTAATCCTGTGTAAATCAATGATTGCAAATATATGTTTTGCTGTAGAGGACTTGTCTCGCTTAGAAAATCAGTTAAAAGTTTCATCAATTTCCGACATGTTTCCATATCATTATGTGTGTGTGTGTGTGTGTGTGTACCTTGCTGAGGTCTTCACTGGTTCCACGGCCCTTCTCGTAACACACTCCCACATTAAACTGAGCTTTGCTGTAGTCTAGCTGAGCAGAGGCCAGAAAACACTCAAATGCTGCCTCATAATCACCTGCTTTAGCACTCTCCAGACCTGCCACACACAGACATGAGGAAGGACATGAGGACACATGAGTTTCCAAATAATTTGCCTAAAACTGACCTCACAGGAAGTGTCACGTCACCTGTAAAAAGTCTAGACAGGCTGCAGAATTTTAAACTCTGCAAAAACTCTGAAAAAGCACACTGGTTTCATTCATTCATTCATTCATTATACTACAAGGCGGGAATACACCCTGGAGGGGGCACCAGTCCTTCACAGGGCAACACACACAGTCACACATCCACTCACACACTCACACCTACAGACACTTTTGAGTCGCCAATCCACCTACCAACATGTGTTTTTGGACTGTGGGAGGAAACCGGAGCACCCGGAGGAAACCCACACAGACACAGAGAGAACACACCACACTCCTCACAGACAGTCACCCGGAGGAAGCCCACACAGACACAGGGAGAACACACCACACTCCTCACAGACAGTCACCCGGAGGAAGCCCACACAGACACAGGGAGAACACACCACACTCCTCACAGACAGTCACCCGGAGGAAGCCCACACAGACACAGGGAGAACACACCACACTCCTCACAGACAGTCACCCGGAGGAAACCCACACAGACACAGGGAGAACACACCAACTCCTCACAGACAGTCACCCGGAGGAAACCCACGCAGACACAGAGAAAACACACTACACTCCTCACAGACAGTCACCCGGAGGAAACCCACACAGACACAGGGAGAACACACCACACTCCTCACAGACAGTCACCCGGAGGAAACCTACGCAGACACAGGGAGAACACAGCACACTCCTCACAGACAGTCACCAGGAGGAAACCCACGCAGACACAGGGAGAACACACCACACTCCTCACAGACAGTCACCCGGAGGAAACCCACGCAGACACAGGGAGAACACACCACACTCCTCACAGACAGTCACCAGGAGGAAACCTACGCAGACACAGGGAGAACACACCACACTCCTCACAGACAGTCACCCAGGAGGAAACCTACGCAGACACAGGGAGACCACACCACACTCCTCACAGACAGTCACACTGGTTTCAGAACAATTCAATTCTAAAAGTCCTCTAAGAATAGCCCATGTTTTTCACTCTTAGATGCATTTCATTTGAAAATTACATTATAAAATTGTAAAAAGGAAACAAATTTTAAATATTTCACTGATCCAATAATGCAAACATTTTAAAAAATCTGATAAATTCCCTTTAATTATATGACCACATCACATTAAAACAACACATAGGTTTAACTAAGCCCTGAAACCAGCAGAAATTACCGATGATGTTGAGGATTATGGGGACACTGTTTTGCGCCACATCTCTCAGATTCTCCACAGCCTCGTCCAGAGAGTGAGACTTTTGATTTTCTTGTGGTTTGCAGCTAGTGGCCACTTCTCCAGTTGTGTTAAATTCAAGGGAATTATCTTCTGTAAAATAAACACAGATCAGTTCCATAATTCTGTTAATTAAACCTGTGATAAACATGGTCACCATGTAGGGGACACACTCTATGGAGTATAAACTGTTGCATTCAGGGACAGTTTAAAGTGTTTAAATATAATTTGAAAAGCTTTAATATTAACCTCTGGTTCTGTGGCTGAGTGTCTCCCCCTGCTGGGGGGTGGTGTGTGTGTTCTGTAGGTCTAGGTCACACTCCTCATTAGCGCTACTGTTTTCGCTGCTGCTGTAGTCATTTACACCACCTTCACTACTGCTGCTAGTGCTGCTGCTCACACTGATGTCAGTCTGATCCTGGTACGCCAGCGCCCTCTTCAGACACATCACACTCACGCCACTGGCCAACATCTCACGCCTGGACACTGAGAGAGTAAAAGAGCAAAGGAGATGAATTTACGACTAGATACTGACGGTGTAGGGTAAACACTGATGTACTATAACGGTGTACAGTAAAGTTTGTGTAAAGTAAACTTAAATAAGGTAATTTTCTAGCACAGTTCTTCCTCACCAGAGATATCCAAACTTCTGCATATGACTGTACATTAGTAACGAGTTCATCTCAACATACAAACACACGTTTAAACCAGCTAAAGATGATGATCAGTATGAATGACAGACAGTACTCACAGATGTCCACCAGAGTCCTGTAGGTGCATTTGTGGACAAGGCTGGTGAGGTGGGGTGGTGCTGGGGTCTGTTCTGCCACTGAGGAGAACTGAGAGTGAATCCTTCTGCAAAGCTGCATAAACAGGATGGCTGCAGCCCCCTAAACACACAGCACTTGCATTAGTGTACAACGTAGAAAGTGTGTGTTTAATTGTCTCATTCAAAGGAAGACCACTTTATCTATTCTTCAATTGTTTAGTTATTGTGACCATATGGATGTGTGAGAGGTTCTGTACGAAACTGTTTTAAAAGTGGCTGCCCCCATGTGGGGCACCCACTCTGTGGAGCATACACTGGTTCATCCAGGTTCAGCAAAGCGTTCTTATGTCATGTTCATGAATAATGTTTTATACAGTTTGGAACTTAAAAATATACACACAACAAAAGATGTTTCTAGAAGGGTTCTTTATTAAAGGAAACGGTTCTATACAGAACCTTGAACACTTGAAGAACCTTTTGCATGATTAAAGGGTTCCTTGTATTGTGAGAGGGTTATTCAGACTGATTAAAAACGTGCTGTAGATGGTGTTACGCTGCGCTGTGTATGTGTGTGTTTTCTCTCTCTCTCTCACTATCTCTGTAAATTTATAGGTTCTGCAATCTGTTCCAGTCCATGTTTGTTCACCCGTCTAGAGTTCATTCCAGTTTCCAGTTCGTGTATTTGTGCGTCGTCCTGAGTCCAGTCCACCATCCAGTCCATGTGTTGTGTCTGTCACCATTTCGTCTATGTCATCTCGGCGGGAGTCATAAATACGTCTCTGTGTACGCTGTTAGGAAGCTTTGTTTTGTGCTGTGATTTGTGTTGTGTATTTTGAATTCTGTTTGCCTGGTTTTGACTTTGTTCCATTCCTACTTCGACTACGAGTTTGTGTTTGCCCCTTTTTGATTACTGACGCTAGAGCTATCTTTTGTAAATTATTGTAAACACTGTGTATACATTTCACCAGAGTAGGGTTGGCTGCCGTTTGTTTTGGGAGTGGGTTTTGTGTGTTTTTTTGTGGATAGACAGGGAGGAAGGTAAGATATTGTCTTTTGTTTTCACTGAGGTAAGTTAGAGCTGTTTGTGGGTCAGTTAGGAGGGGTGTTTGTTTGTTGTTTTTGTCGGCTTAAGGCCATCCTGAAGTTCACTGGTGTTTGGTTCCATTGTAAATATCACATCTACAATATATATTCTATTCATTATCCATTCTGTGTTTCCGTTTGTGTCCCTTTTGTTTCAGCATTTACATTTCTGTTACAGTTATTCCCTTCATATATATTAATTCCAACACACACCTCATTCTGTTACGGCTCAACCCTAGACTGGGTCGTAACAGAATTTGGGGGCTCGTCCGGGATTAATATATAAAGGTCTATATAGCACCTTTTAAAAAAGGCACCATAAATGTTCCTTTTATTGTAACAAGCTTGACATTGTAGTTATAGGAGAACTCTTATTGGTGCCGTATAGAACTGGGTTCTTGGTATTTCCTTTAATAAAGAACCCTTATAGTACCATTATTTTTAAGAGTGGACTTATAGCTCTAATGACTGCATTTTTGTGATTTTGTGTTTGTGTGTGTGTGTGTGTGTGTGTGTGTGTGTGTGTGTGTATGTGTGTGTGTCTATGTTCTATACCCAGCCCACTGCATCCAGCGCTGTATACCGTGCCAGTCCAGCATAACAGAACTGTGAGGTCCTTCTCTTCTTCTTATTCTGCTTTCCATCCTCCTTTCTTTGAGAGCTGAGACACAGATGAAAATGAGTAAGTGTAAAAGGAGATACCAGGTCACTACACTACATATAAGTCTTTGTTATTTCAGTTTGCAGCTAAAATTGAATGGAAGCCTGCCTACCGTTCTCAGCAATATAAAAGCTTTCATTACACATTACCTGGTTACTATGTTATACACAATATCCTGTCTGGCTACGATGGTGTATAGCTCATCCAAACAACAGGAGATGAGCAGATGGGCTATCTGATTTTGTAGAAGTAATTAAAGCCACAGGTGAAAGCAGAGACTGAACTGTACTAAAGGCTGGACTTGAGGTAATGACGGATGGGTGAGAGGGTGGGTACCTGCTGTCCGAGACGTGGCGGCTGGTGGACAGGACAGTTGAGGAATTGATGACCTCATCCTCCACGTGGTGTCCATTTGAAAGACGCAGCGGCCCGGTCCCATGACAACGGGTCAATGCTGCAGCAAAAGAGCATTGTGGTGCAAAATGACCAACAAGGACTTAAACACATTGGAGACAACACGTTGACTTCAACTCCAGCCTATGTGCAATGGGTTAAACAAACTACAAATGTGTACCTTCACAGTTGAAGAAACTACAGACTACACAGGGTTCAACAGACTACTCACACAACAACCTGTATTTGATGAAAGCACTACAGCCAGAACTGTGGTAAACAAAAACCCAAACTAATATGTACACTGGTTTAAATTCTTTATATTTCCAATTCTTTACTTAAATAAAAGTTAGAATCTTTAAAAAACCTACTGAATTGTGATTAATAAGCCCCATGCTCCACAGAAGCTTGAATTAAACAGCAGTTATGTAACTAAACTGAAGCACATTGCGCACACACAGACATACACACACACACACACACACACACACACACACACCTTAACTTCTTCTATTTTTTATGTTAAAGACAAGCTGCTTTCTCTTTTTCAAGTCTTTGCACAGCACATAAATGTCCTCACAATGCCAACGCACTAATGTACTTGGAACACCGAGTGCCCGCAAAGCCATAAAAACAAATGTTGGCAAACACAAGACACGTCCTAAACTGCACACACAAACACTCCACTAGCTGAACGTGCAGCTGAGGAGGGCGCTGTGTCTTGGCGCACTACGTAGTGCTGTAGTGTACAGTTTGGAACGCAGCCTTTCACTGTGACATTTGCTATGGTGCAATAACTGTAAACCGGAGCTGAAGGTTTAGTTTCAAAATGCTGGCTCCCTCACCTCTCCCCAGCAGCGCCTGGACTCGCCACATCTCCTCGGGGTGTGAGCGGTGAAATGTCGGGGTTTGGTGGTGGTTAAAGCGGTGTTTATCTTCTTTCCTTCATCGTTATAATTCACCGCGCGGCGCCAAAGCGTCAAGCGAAGACTGCCGAAAGTCACGACTTATTTCCGGACGGTGAGGGGGCGGGGTCTCGGGCATGATGCAAGCACACAGGACTTATATTAAAAAGGTGTTTTGTTTTTGTTTAAAAAAAATTATATAAATATAATTAAATTAAATAATTATAATAATTATAATATATATATAAATACACAAGCTGGACCAACGAGGTAGGGCTGTCTAACAGTGTGGACAATGAGTGGACACAGGTTTAAACACTCCACCAGCACTACTATATAATAGACCACTAGAGGGCGACATATACATTATACACAAGAGGCATACTTCAAGCACACTTCATTATAATCTCTCATTGACTCACACTTAGATCTTAAATGTGTAAATTAACTGAGAGCTCAAGTGACTGTAAATTATATTTAATATTTGTTTGCTGCTTACATCATATGAATAATGCATTAGGACAGTTTGTTCCAAACAAATCAAATGTTACAAGCAGGGATTCCCCTTACAGCCCAATTATCTTTGTGTTAATTGTTTAAGGGTTATGTAATGTTTGTGTTTTTGAGAATGACCCTTTACAAGTCTTTACAAGTGAGTTTTTAAACCTTGTGCCCACTCACCGTCCACTAGTGTCCGTTAGACACTCCCACCTCGTTGGTCCACCTTGTAGATGTGAAGTCAGAGACAGTAGCTCATCTGTTGATGCACCGTTTGGGTTGGTCAGTCTTTAGTCCTCCATCTGTGGTCACAGGGAACTTCTCACGGGGTGCAGCCATGGCCTTGAGGTTAGAGAAGTGAGCTTGAGGCATGTTCAGTTCCTGGGACCAGTAAGAAAAGATAAAGCGAGGCACCTAACCCCCAAACTGCTCCCCGGGCATGAGGTGGTTGTCAGACTCTTCTTCTTCTTCTATATGATCCTCAGAAATGTATAAACTCCAGCAGCACTGCTGTGTCTGATCCACTTGTACGGGTGACACACACACACTGACACACCACCACCACAACGTCAGCGGATCTAGCTTCACAAGCTGAAAACTTCATGTTTATGTGTGAATAGTATGAAAGCGTGCTTCAGTGTGTGTGTGCGTGCGAGTGTGTGTGTGTGCGGTCCAGTCTGTAATTACCATTCCTCCCAGACTAATGTGTCCCAGCAGCTTTGGTGTCATTCTCCCTCGAACGCATTTGTAAAAGGAAAAGTGGGTTTTGGTTTTGGTCTCCAGCAACAAGAGAGAAAGGCCTCAGATGGACGTCATTGTGGTCATCACTGGGCAATTCTTTAAATGACCTAAAAATGACATAAAGCCTGACCCTAAGAAGTCGCCCGCCGCTGGGCCGCTTAAAATGGATCCCAGTACGAGGCTCAGATGTGGTGGACTGTGGTCAGCAGCTTCCACATGGCAGGAGCGGTCAGAAACCCTCAGAGTCCATGCGGATCTCCTTTAAGATCTGCTTTGAAGCCAGATGTTCAGCACGGAGACTTTAATCAGCTGAAATGAGGCTTGTTTTACTGTATACAGCATCATCATTTATAAGGAGGGGGTTGTTTTTGATTCTGATTATGACCCAAACACCATGATTGTGTTGTTTTAATATTTGTATTTATTTAGGTATTTATTATTATTTCTAGAATTCCAATGACATACACTCGATGTCCAAAAGTAAATACCCAAATAATACCAAGTGTGATCCAGAGGGGTGCACCATGTGGTCGGCATGGTGCTGCTGCCACACAGAGCCTGGGTCTGATCCTCGCCCCAGGTCACTATCTGTGAGGGCTTTAGTGTGCTCCTCCCATGTGGGTTTCCTCCAGCTGCTCCGGCTTCCTCCCACAATCCAGAAACACATCGTCACTGTCCAATCAAAAAATTCTATCCCTATTTTTGTGGATGTTTAGTTTACTACATCATTTGAACGCAGCTGTTGTCCTTCACACTGTGAAGGGACCAGTAGAAATGCTCCAAAATGACTTGGAATAAAATATTTTACATTGACTACCATTGAAATTTAATACTGTTATATGTTTTACTGGACAGGTCATGTTTTACTGGACAGTCACTGGACGTGTTTGAGTGACTGAGTGGGTGTGTGATGCCCTGTGATGGCCAGGTGGATGCTATGGATTCCCTAATGTTCCAACAAATGTTAGAAGAGCACTATAGATGTCTAAGTGTAGGAAAGTAATGGCACTTTTCCACTGAATAGTACCTACTCTACTGGACTGTACTCTGGGTTTGGTCCCTGGCTTGTCTTCTATTACCAAAGCTCCAACCTCCAAAATGTAGCCAGTGACATCACAAAACCCCATCTTATATAGAAACAGCAGGTTTTGGGAACCACAACAACGGCAGCGTTAACGTTAAGCATTGTTTACTCTTCGTGATTTGGCGTGTTGCTGTCGTTGTTGTTGTTTGGGACTGAACACAGCTCTGTCATCCATCAGTAGAGTCTGTTCCTTCCTCGTTGTAGCGACCACCGAACCAAGGAGCTGCCATTGTGAGTAGGATAAAAACAAATGTGATCTTTGCTGTAGCTGGAGATTTTTCAAAGTTTAAAGGGTTAGTGCTGGACGTCTGCATTGTGTGGCATAGAGTGATGACTCTCTCTGGACAATAAGTGCTCTGCAAGGTTTACACACCACGGTTTAGTTCTTACTCAGATCGCTCTGAACTATAAGAGAGCAGGGACTAAAAAGAATCAGGGTCCAGGACCAAATTTACTGATGGAAAAGAAAGAAATGCAGAGTAGAGTTGAGTCTTGTGTAGGTACCATTCAGTGGAAAAGTGCCATAAGTAAATGCAAGCACAAGGGGCTTGAAAGCATGTGAATGCTATAAGGTTTTATATTTGTTCCAAAACATGACCTAAAGCCTCATCAGATTTTCACCCAAGTACTAAAAGTAAATGAATAGAACCTGATTAAAGAAATGAAACAATTAGAATTGGGTTTAAAGAGCAGGGATCTATCAAAGTGTGATCTTCACAACATGTCTGTGGTAGTGTATAACGGCATGAACAAAGGAGATGCCTGAGGACCTTCGAAAAAATGTTGATCCTCATCTTGTTGCCATAGTTTCTGAAGGGTTTGGACTCCACCAATTCACAGTCAGTCATGTACAAATGTAAGGGTAACTTAGAGTAACCACACATTAGCTAATGTTAATGTTCATGAGTCTACCACTAGGAGAACACTACACAACACTGCTCTCCACAAAGAACATCGCTGCCCATCTGTAGTTTGTTAAAACAAACGTAGACAAGTCAGAATGCTACTGGGAAAAACGTTTTGTGGACAGATGAGATCAAAACAGAACAAGGATCTTATGCCATCTGTGAACCATGGTGGTGGATGTATCATACTTGTTATCAATTTCAAGAGGGGCGGCACGGTGGTGCAGCAGGTAGTGTTGCAGTCACACAGCTCCAGGGACCCGGAGGTTGTGGGTTCGATTCCCGCTCCAGGTGACTGTCTGTGAGGAGTTGGTGTGTTCTCCCCGTGTCCGCGTGGGTTTCCTCTGGGTGCTCCGGTTTCCTCCCACGGTCCAAAAACACACGTCGGTAGGTGGTCCGTAGTGTCCGTAGGTGTGAGTGAATCTGTGTGTGTCTGTGTTGCCCTGTGAAGGACTGGCGCCCCCTCCAGGGTGTATTCCTGCCTTGCGCCCAATGATTCCAGGTAGGCTCTGGACCCACCGCGACCCTGAACTGGATAAGTGCTTACAGACAATGAATGAATGAATGAATTTCAAGAGCCTGGGACATGCAGCAGGACAACAACCCTAAGAAGAAATAAAGTTCATGTTTTGAAATGGACAAGTCAAAGTCCTGAACTTAACTCAGTAGAAATATTGTGAACAGACCTGAAGAGAGCAGTTTATATGAGGAAACCTACCAACACCAAAGAGCTGAAACCATTCTTCTCAGAGGAATGGGCTGACATTCATCTACAATCTATAATCAGATGTGGAGGACTGATAACGGAAAGTTAACATAAGCATTTAGTTCAGAACTGAAGTTCCCATATTTTCACCACTCACAGAAATCTCTTGGTCAACTTTTAGAACTTGTGTAAATCTGATGAAGCACTGTATGAAGATCCCAGCACTGGGCTGTGGAGCGATAGAGAAGCAACATTAGAACCTGACCTCTAATGAGTTAATGGCCGATTGCCATGAATTTCTCACCACAATTTTCCAACATCTACTTTAAAGCTTTCTATGAAACGTAGAAGCTGTTATCTCAGGACAAACTCTCAGAATAACAGCGGGGTCTCTAGAAACGTCCGGATATCTTCGAGTGTTTGGCCGTATCAGTTAATGTTTGGAGATAGAAAGCATGTAGTGCCGTGCCAGTAAATCACGATGGTGTCAGTTTTCCGGAAACTTCCTTATTGCACCAGAGTGAAAGCAGGTTTCATGTAAGGACTGAAATAGAGAGAGAGAGAGGGAGACACAAAGAGACAGAGATATAGAGAGGAGAGAGAGAGGGGGGAAGAGACGAAGAGACAGAGATACAGAGAGGAGAGAGAAAGAGAAACTGGACAAAGAGAAAGAGACAGATCATCATCATCATCATAACCTCACTTGTTTTACAGCAAGCTTGAGCTTGAAATACAGTTGGATTTTACTGGTATGATTTTTCACAAGCACTGTTTCTTTTCCTTTCTTTTTATTCATTGCTGTCTCTCCTTCCCTTTCTCCTGACTTTCTCGTCTTCATTCTCTCTACAGGCATTGCATTTTTCTCATTTTTTTTCCTTCGGTAATCATCTTTTGTTTTATTCCCTTGCTCTCCCTCAGCCTTTTCTCTCTTCCGTCTTGGGTCATTGCTTTTCATTTATTCTTTATTCTCTTCTCTTCTGTCTCTCTCTCTCTCTGTCTGTCTGTCTGTCTGTCTCTCTCGTGCCATCTCCTTCTCCCTCTGTAAGCTATGCAGCAATAGAGGGAGGGAGGGAGGGAGTGTAAACAGTGACCTGAAAGTTAACAAGAATCTCTCTCTCTCTCTCTCTCTCTCTCTCTCTCTCTCTCTCTCTCTCTCTCTCTGTAGGAACAGAAGTAGTGGGAGAAGAGAGGAGGAGGTGAAGGAGGAGGAGGGGTAGAGGGGCCACTAAAGAGGGGCTCCGGAGCTACAGAGGGGATTTTGCTGGAAGGAGTGAGTGGACGGATAGCAAAGACAGGATAAAAAGAGAGAGGAAGACGAGTGAGCGGGCGATCGAGGGGGCTGCGATGGCCACAGGGGAGGTCAGCACTCTTCCCTCGGCTCCAGCAGACGGCGGCAGCAGCGGCTTCCCTCCGGGAAACTTCAAGGAACCTAAGAGGCTCTACTGCAAGAACGGCGGCTATTTCCTGCGAATCCATCCGGATGGCAGAGTGGACGGGATCCGGGAGAAAAACGACCCGAACAGTAAGAGCCTCTTATTCGCTTAATTTCTTATATTTTCCCCCAGGGATATTGGAAAAGGAGAGAGGGAGGGAAGGGACACAAAGCATCTTTATAACAAGGTTAATGTCGTAGCGTGGCAGGGGAAAGAAATCACGGCCTGGCTGAGGTCAACTTTCCGAATGGGTTTCTGTTTTTCCTCTCTCCCATTTTAATATTAGGGCCTTTCGGTTTGGCTTGTGTACTGGCATAATCAACATTTTTAACCCCATAAACTACAGGACAATTATTTACTTACTACCATGTAATAGCTATTTATTACGCTGTTATAACTTTGTAACAAATATGCCATTTATTTCATAATATAATGGACTTTTATAGCCAGCTCATCTAGGTCAAAGTCCAGTCATGTCTAGTACTTCAGTAACGGGCACTGTGGTAGTACTAAACATTTGCATTTTAAATAAATATTATTTTTTTATTAGGTAACTATATAACAACTATATACCGACTATATAACAACCATGTATTACTGTGTAATAAAGATGTACCTTATGTTCTAATCTGTATGTTCTTTCTAAATTTAAACCTGGTTAAAGTTAGGTTGATTATTAATTAACTAATATGTAACAAACAATTATTCATCATTAACAACTATGTAGCTAATTTGTAATTGATGTCACCATAAAGTCATTCCAGGTCAAACGATCTAGGGCTACGCCATCAAGTTTCATTATATGAAATGCAATAAAAACTTGAGTTTATTCTGTGTGTATAACAGCCACAAATATGTGTGTGTATAAGGTCTCAATATAAATGAATAAACCCTTAAAAATATAAAACATGAAGACGCTAGAGCACATCTGTACATGGTTATATGGAGGTAACTGTCCTTATTCGGGAAAGGTTAGAAAGCATATATAGGAACTATAAGAAAATTTAAGAACAAAAATCCTAAAACTGTAGTGTAGCTTTGAAAATTAATGTTTATAACTAATAACACGGTTTTGCTTAAAAATGTAAATTAATTTACTGATTAAATGAACGAACTCATTAAAATACAATGCCCAAATATTTAACATCTTGAGGGCTTTTATTAGCGCAATGCTAATCATGGTTTAACTAATATTTCAGCAATGTTCAGCCATTTAAAGGCAATTAAGGAAATAATTAAAACAAATATATTTTATAACAGAAATCCATGACATAACTGGACAGGGCCAAGGACATTTTCATGGAATTCCTTAAAAAAAAGGCAGGGAAGTGTAGATCCTTAGTTTTAAGGGGTTAATGTAAAAAATACTCAGTAAATTGTATGAATTACACACACCTCAGTGTTATTGTTTATAATGGCACTGATTACTGACAAATCTCACATATTCATCTAGACATTTGCCAATAAAATACTGCACTGATTTAATAAACATCATTCATTATTCATTTTACAGCTATCATTGAAAATTCAAAATAAAAGTTCAGTGCAAACCTATTCTATACAGTTAATATTTAAATACAAAGCTGCACCAACAGCCTGTGTTCAATTCATTGTGTTCTGATGTCACAAAAACCACATTTAAATATCAAGCTCATAGCAGTGTAGTTCCGCGCATAAAATGTGTTAAAGGTTTCAGTCCTGCCACTTCCTGCCTTAATACAAGTAGACCAATCATAACAGAGGTCATTTACATGCATCAGTCTCAAAGTCCCAAGTGATATGGCTGGCTATGCTTCAGATGGAAACTTATAATATTGGCCCTTTAATCTGATGTGGAAATTACAGTTTAGTTGTTGCAATGTGTTAATGAGGTGCTAAGACTGAGTGTCCACCCTGTTGGGGTTGTTTGAGGCGGTCAGTTTGGTTGAGACTTATCATAGAGTGTGTAATTACAGAGAGTGTTCAGAGAGTGTTTAGTGGAACACTCCACCGTCAGCAGAGGTTCAGTCTTAGAGTCTGGCCTCACTGTTTCAGCTGGACATTTTGTGTTTAATCTCCAGCGATGCCAGAGCCATCTGTAAGCTGTGGGAGGAGCTTAACTGGCTTCGCTCTTCGTGGGTGGGTAGGATGGCCTTCCCTCTCTTCCCGTGACTCAGCATGATGGCAGCCAATGCAGGCGTGTGTTATCTGATGTGTAATCTGTGACGGTGGTTTTAGTTAATGTTCTCCTCCAAGCGTGTTGAATTCCTATGACTTTGTGTTAATGGATGCTGTGAAGATGGAATGGTCCACTCCACATCTCCAAGGAACACACACACACACACACACACACACACACACAAATTAAACACCTGCTGGGAGCAATGTAAGCCTCTGATGGTTTTAATGAGGTACAAACAGGAAGGAAACACTGACCACATCTCTCTCAAGTGCAAATGTTTGGGTACCCATGGTCACATGACCTTTGGTTGAATTTTCAATCTGCTTAGTTGCTGTCTTTCTCTCTCTCTCTCTCTCTCTCTCTCTCTCTCTCTCTCTCTCTCTTTCTCTCTGAGATTATGCTTGTGCAATCAGCCACTGGTGCTGGACCGTCCATCCCGTATACAGCCAACTACAACAAGAAAGAAAGAATAAACCATGTTTAATAGTTTACGACATTAATAATATATATATATATATATTAAAAAAGACAGCAAGCTCTGGTCCAATCCTTGTTTGATGATGCCACAGCCCTCTGTAAGTGAGTCCATGTCACTGGGAGATTCTCCATAATTTAAGGTGGAACAACTTGGAAGCGTTAAGAATATTATGACTAATATTAGTTCATAAATTAAAAATGACCACACTATTTATATCTATTTATTTATGATTTTTAACTGGCATATTTTAACTAAATTGGTTATGTTCATTAATCACTCCTAAATGTGTTCTAATTATACAGTGGTACCTTCTAAAAATGTGAAAACCTCTAAATACCCCCTCTAAAGTGGTTTGGTGTGGCCAAGCTTTAGCTGGTACCTTCAGGATGGGAAACGAATCCAGGACAGCCCAAAGCGCATCGGATGTTTGCAGTTGTTTGGAGCCGACCCGTTGCACGCATGGGATTCTGCTAAAGGACGTGATCTCAACATCAAAGAATGCTTCAAGTCCCCAAATCCACCCTCCAGGAGGCTAGACTTCTCCTTTCCGTCAAAGCCTCCGGACTCCAGACACCCTGAGTTTGAGCCTCACGACATGTGGCAGTGATTAGAGAGGTGTTCAGGGATTAGTAGTGAGGGATGGTGTGGCCGAGGCTGGCAATGAGCCGGACGTGTTGTTGACACGCTGAACAGAAGTGTCATGACCATTAAATCTGTTAGAGCTGTTGTTTACAGGAGTAATTAAATTACAGTAGTAACCTGCTGAATATATTGTAAGGCATCCTCTTTGAACTCAAGGCTATTAAAGCAACATTAAGTAGTTTTGTGACCTTACAATTACAGCTTCAAAATCATTTTGATGTTTCACTGACCTATAGTAGTGAGAATAGAGCATTTGCTGTCGCTACTCCAGGCTCAGCACTGCAGAAACTGCACTATGTAACTTTTGGTAGAGGGTAGGAAACTCACTCCAGTCCCACTCATCTCAAAGGTAATGCATGGTTCTTGGCCTTGAACATGCTGACCATAGGCTCATGTGCAGCTGCTCCAGGGGGTCCCATTGCATTCCCAGTGTGTACATTAATATATATATATTTTTTTGTCTTGTCCTACCAGTCCGACTGCAGCTCCAGGCCACGTCGGTAGGAGAAGTGGTCATCAAAGGTGTGTCCGCTAACCGCTACCTGGCCATGAGCTCCGACGGGAGGCTCTACGGAGCGGTGAGTTCATCACACACACACACACACACAAACACACACACACACCGCTCTGAATTAGGAAACGCTCAGGAAAACAGTATTCTCTAAAGATTTTGGTCACTAAGGGCCTGTTTTTGGTGATCGGATCACGTTCAATTTCACTACCAAGTGTAAACACCCCTAAGAAGAAACCATGTTTACAGCTGGTTAGAAGAAGGCTTTACCTTTAGTGACAGTAATGTACCTGTACAGTATCTCTTTATTCAGACAATGTATACACATATGGTGTCATTAAAAATTTAATTAATGCATAACACTGTATATTCTTTGTTATTTTATGAATATTTTTCTGCCGGCCTGCACCATGGGACTCTGGAGTGGTTCTGTGGTTCCGCTGTGTTTGTGTGTGGTTACACAGCAGGTCCAGAGCAGGCACTCTGTATCATCACAAACGGATGACTACCGTCCAAGAAGCCACCCACCCACACAGTCACGGTGACTGATGTGGTTTATGGTTTAGTAGGTGGTAGCACACAAACTTCCTCATGGTGTTTAAAGGAGGAGAAATTCCGGCTGGTATGTTTTCCTTCAGAAGGTAAAAGACTACCGCCACAAGGGGCTATGGCTTGATCCACACTGCAGGGTAAATCAGGAGTGGACTTCTTGTATATGGGATGTTCACATACTGATCAAAGTTTATGAATGAACAAAAGAGAGTTACACTTATAGAGCACTTTTCTAGACACCCATTTTTTAAAATAATTTTTGGGTCATAAGGGAGTTGCCTCAACCACCACCAATGTGGAGCATCCACCTGGACGATGGGACAGCAGCCAGCACGCTCACCACACATCAATTACTAGGTAGAGAGGAGATGAGAGCGCGTGACTGAGCCAGTAATTTGGAGAGGAGGGTGATTAGGAGGCCAGACCACAGTGTGACCACTAGAGCTAGAAATCTTTCATGTCTTCAGGTGTTATTCTGTACTCTGACACAGGGATCCACACACCACAGGGCAGCGCACCCTATTGGGTGCACCAGCAGCCATTCAAGTGTTCCTTAAAGGTCTGTCTCATGCTGAGCTTGTGTATGTTTGCATTTCCTGATGTTCAGGTGCTAGCTGTTGGTTTATTTGTCTGTAACCGCTTATCCAGTTCTGGGTCGCGGTGGGTTTGGAGACTAACCAGAGTCACTGGGTGCAAGGCAGGAACACATCCTGGAGGGGGCTCCAGTCCATCACAAGGCAACACACACTCACACATTTTTGAGTCGCCAATCCAACGTGTGTTTTTGGACTGTGGGAGGAAACAGGAGCACCCAGAGGAAACCCACGTGAACACAGGAAGAACACACCAAACTCCTCACAGACAGTCACCCGGAAGAAACCCACGCGGACACAGGGAGAACACACCAAACTCATCACAGACAGTCACCCAGAGCAGGACTTGAACCCACAACCTCCAGGTCCCTGACACTACCTGCTGTGCCTCCTTATTATATTTATATATATATATATATATATATATATATATATATATATATATATATATATATATATATATATATATATATATTTTTTTTTTATATCACAAGAGCTGCAGTTTATTTTACAGCCAATTTTATGTTGTTTTTACAAGGTTTAAGAAGAGAACTTTAACTTAGTAAATCAGAAGAAAATAAATATCCACAACCCCAATATACATATTGACTGTAGTCGTATTTGCTGAGGCAGCCATGCTGGTTGTTATAGTCCTGCTGAAATCAGTGAGGCTGGAACTGCCTTTCTGAAGAACGTGTCCTACATTTGTTTACAGACCTCACTATTATTTGCCAATGTCATTTGCTAATGTCGTTTAATGTTATTGGGTCACATTTAGCTGTGTGCACTGTACAAAAGATTTTAGCCTCACTGTCTTGCACAGTGTTACAGTGAGTGTATTCGATGTGGTAAACAGTTTAGCCAGATACAGTAGAGAATATTAGTGATGCCAAGTTTCCATTCAGCTCTGCTTCCATTGCATCCATTGGTCCCCACTGAAACAGATAAGGATGGCAGGTAGTGTCACAGTCACACGGCTCCAGGATTCTGGGGTTGTGGGTTCAAGTCCTGTCTGTGGGGAGTTTGGTGTGTTCTCCCAGTGTCTGCATGGGTTTCCTCCGGGTGCTCTGGTTTCCTCCCATGGTTCAAAAAAGCACACAATGGCAGGTGGATTGGCGACTCAAACGTGTCGATAGGTGTGAATGTGTGAGTGTGTGTCGCCCTGTGAAGGACTGGCGCCCCCTCCAGGGTGTGTTCCCTCCTTGAACACTTTGAGCTCCAGACCCACCACGACCCTGAACTATGAATGAATGAATGAATGAATGAATGAAACAGATATCTTAGTAAGTTTGGTCTTTTGGATTAGCTGCAGCATCTAAGGGGACTTTGTTACTCAAATTACAATTGTGTTTGGGCATTTGGGACAGCTGCATCATCTCTGCATTTGAGACCTAAATTGGAATCTCTAAGAGACTTAAATATTTTAAAAAATTTAATAATTTCTATGATTAACATAAATGTCAAAACATAAATTTAACGTGTTTAGGGGTGCTTGGGGAACCTGAAGGTTTTAGTCTGTTCGGGTCAATTGTGGAGTCTGCAATTTGGGATCTTAGGATTTGAACTCTGGATCTTGAACTGGTTCCATTCAGGAGCTTAGTGCTCTCCAGTGAACCGGGCCCTGTGTTGGCAGCAGTTTCTTTGGGAAACAAACCTGAACCAACCGAGTGAATATGCCTCCACACAGCTGACCACAACCCCAGAAGACACCAACGCATTATTTTCCTGCTTTTATTTCTTTGCAGTTCTCAGATCAGAAGGCATATGACGGGTCTGCTTATGACCGGTCTAGCTTCGCTGTGCCTAACTCTTTAGTCTCTGTACTCTTCAGAGCTTCTTTAGCTTGACCCGCCCATGGACGTCATGACGCCATGTGCTGAAAGACTTACTATTCTTTCATTCCAACTGGCAACAGACATTTTAGGCCCTGGAACATGTATATGTTGATGAAAATGCACTGAATGGTTCAGAATTAGATGTGCAAACGGGAACCAAACCAGCTAACCATTGGTGGAAACCTTTTCCTGGGACCTAAAAATTGAGGTCACTCTGGGTCAGTTGTAACATCTTTATTTATATGAAAAATACCGTCCCACAGCCCCACTAATATAGAAATAATAGAAGCTGTGATCAGAACGTGAGGTTTGTCTTGTAATGGAGTCCAAGCATAATCCTGACACGCATACCTTTATTACACTGTTTTACAAAAGGCCCTCTGTATCCTACATTGCCCTTTTCCCTTATTCGATGTGTTCAACTACGCTTGAGGCATTGGGGTCAGGGGTCAGCGGTCAGTGGTCTGCAGTAAAGCCTTGACTCAATTGACTTTTCTTATAAACACACACACATTTAATTAAAGCTGTCGAGGGCCTCTACTCGTCTGGCCTCTTAGTAAAACAATAAGGATCTTGTTACCAGCAATGAATCAATAAAGTGTCGCTGGAGTTTTCTAAAGCAAAAGGAAAATGTTTCCTTTCGAAATGACACTTTCAGCCATAAAACGTCATTTTGTGAATTTCTCACCTCGTTTAAACAAGAACTGTGTTCCCTAAAGTGTAGAACATGTCTAAATTGTGACCGCCGATGAATTCAGGAAACACTGACGCGCTGTTGGCCCCAGAACCTACTTCTGTTGGGGATCTTTATCCAGGCCTTGTGTGCAAATGCTGCTGCTGTTATTTCAGGTACTTTTCCAGCCAAGCTTCTAATTTTAGTTTCATGTGAACCAGCTGTGTCTTGTTATATATTATTATTGCTTTTGGAGGAGGACCTTGATCTTGAGCATAAGGAGTTCTTATCAAAATTTCACATAACAATGAGCTATTTTATTACAGATCTTCTGTGTAAAAATCACAGACCCTTTCTTTATTCCGTTTAAAGGAAGTAAGAGTTGAAAGATTTTTCAGCATTGGGAGGAAAGCAGAAAATATCATTCTACAGAAGCCTACAACAACATATGAATATTATTTCAGCACTTACTAAGTTCATTATACTTATTTCATGTCTCATATTAGTCAGTGCAGGCGTCTTTCAGCTGATGTAAGAGAATGGGTGGTTAATGGTCTCCTGCAAGTGCACTGAGCTGAGTAAACATCCTGCATTAGAAGTAGTTCACCACTTACAAGCAAGAGAAATTGGTCAGATCCTGTCCATCTGGGAGATGTGCACACATCTGGAGCAGATTAGTGGAGTTTGTATAGTTCAATATCCGCATTCATATTTCTACTGGTAAACACTTAATGCATCCATGTTTCTATTGGTTGATGTACCCCATATCAGAGTCAAAATCAAAATATTTGAACTAATTCAACATCCAACTAAGCGTATCTTCTAGCATTAACGGTACCGGTTTAGCAGCCTAGGACACTCACAGCCCAATAGCTGGCGTTACGCTTTTCAGCAATGTGTGCATTTTGCTGACGCCTCACACACGAGAGAAACAAGGTGAGAAACAGGGGTCTGAGAAGAAAGTGAGTCAGAGGAAACATATTCAAACTGTATGCTCTAAAAAGAGAAAAGTGAACAGTGCAACAGGGCTGTTAACTAACATTATACATGTTTATTCTTCCCATGAACAGTTTGGAAACCAACATGAGACCATTAAGATGATTAAAAACAGCTGTGTGAAGTACCACTAAAAGACCAAACACTGTAGAATTGTAATTACAGTGATCCCTCGTATTTCGCGGGGGATGCATTCCAAGACCACCCGCGAAAAATGAATTTCCACGAAGTAGAGGAAAGATATTTTATGTATTTAATGAGTATTTGGACTCGAGTCCAAACGAGTAATGTTTTTGAGCTGGAACTACATGTGATATCCTACCAGTTTCTTTAATAGAGTAATTCCCAATCTCTGATTTAACGTCAGTAAATTTCACGAACAATATTTCATTTCATGAACAATACATGTAACAAAACATGTAAATAATAAAAAGAATACTTTTGGCTATTCATCTTTCACGGTTTTCCTAGATTTTCCCTCAATATTCGCGATATATAGCTGCCATAAACCCCCTTGAAAAAACCTGCAAAGTAGCGAAGCCGCGAAAGATGACCCGGGAAGTAGCGAGGGATTACTGTATTTGACACTCAGTTGTTGATTCTATCCAGAATTGAAAAGTTAATGGCTAGAACAAATGCATAAGAGTTGGATGATTATGTAGAAAAATACTCTTCCTGTCTTTTACTTGATACTGAGAATTGATTAAACACTCCTCGTATATAGCTGATGAAACCCTACCCTTTTTTTTAAAAAATGAGCTCAGCACAACAGTAATTAAACTTCATCTAGCCTTCTCCTCACAGTTTAAAGCTAATTTTATCAATCTCTTCCTCTCCTGTTCCAGAGACGAGTAACGGAAGAATGTCATTTTCTGGAGCGTTTGGAAGCAAACAACTACAACACCTACAGATCCCGGAAATATCCGGACATGTACGTGGCCCTGAAGAGGACGGGGCAGTACAAGAGCGGATCTAAAACCGGACCTGGCCAAAAAGCCATCCTCTTCCTCCCCATGTCGGCCAAGAGCTGAACTTCATCCCCACCGGGTTATGACGGACAGTTCTTCAGAGATGTGAAATGGAATGTGGAGTCACTTTTGGAAAACCCAGTGGAAAGACAAAGACAAAGTTTTAAGCAAGTTCTTATTTCAAACTTAATAATATTGAGCAATGCCACTCAATATTAATTATAGTTACTGAATGATCAACCAAGGCATTTGATGCCAAGATTTTGCTTCTTTATTACTGGAGTTAATAGGTTATCATTACAATCAGAAATACACAAGAAGTAAATGAACAAAACTGGCTAAATACTACAGGCAGCCATTTTAGATAACAGGTGCGATCAATTTCTGTTGTTTCTTTTTATATCTAATGGTTAAAACCATGAGTTTTCAAACGGAAGATACACAAACCTAAACATACATATCATCTCTATCAATATGTGATGTGTGTGCATATGAAGGACAGTCAGGGTCTGCAGGAGGAATGTAAACACCTGGTCATACAACAAAGCTAAAATGGCTGACTGCAGCATTCAATGGTGAAATTTGTTCATTTTTATAGAAGACGAAATCCATTAAACTACACTAACACTATTGTGTCTGTGCCACCTTAAAAAAGGCAGTTTTAGTGGACTGAGAAAAATTTTGGGAATAAGTGAACCAGAAAATAATGTGGGTGATGTTTATAATGTAGCTCCAGTGCTAAGAAGCATAATTACTCAACACGTGTCTTGGCTGATGAATAATTGTTGTGTACTCACTTAAGAAATTGTGCGAATTTGATTCTGGAACCATTTCTTTAGTCAAACAGTAATTTATTCACATTTTCAGACTTGAAAATTCCTTCAAGGACTTGGGTAGGGATACATAGGGCTGCAATGAGCCCCTATGGCAAAATTATAGAGATAGAATTAATGGATGTTTATGACTGCAGCTGTGGTCTTTTAGCTGGGACCCACATTTTGAAGGAATGTCACAACTACATAATGTGAGATTAAATTATGCTGCTTCTGAGACTTATATATAGCTTCTTTAAAACGTTTTAGTGCATCTAGTTGATTTTATCGAAAGGGATTTTATCAAAATATTTGTAGGTGGAACAAAACACTATGGATTGTTAATTTTATGCAGTTTCTATAATACTGACAATATATTAAGTAAATTCTATTTTTTAGTATTATACGAATGTAAATATAGTATATACACCAAACAATAATGC
Source organism: Hoplias malabaricus (assembly GCF_029633855.1). Lineage (NCBI taxonomy): Eukaryota > Metazoa > Chordata > Actinopteri > Characiformes > Erythrinidae > Hoplias > Hoplias malabaricus. The sequence continues at coordinate 14,889,406 of NC_089812.1, forward strand.
CTAAAACACTAGTATTGTTTTGTATTCAATAATGAATCATGTCTGTCAAATACTGTCCAAATACTGTTTCTCAATGCAATGATCTTGGGAAGACTTCCCAACCCCAGATACTGTAAGCTTTCAACAGGCTAAACTCCTGTACGATTCCAGATGATTCTTGAAACAAGGCCTTGATGTCTTCCAAACATTCAAGGTTCAGTGTCTCTCTGGAAGTTTCCTGTGATAAATCTGATAGAAAAGGCCAGTGTATACAGCAGGAACTTCCTCCATGTTTAGATCAATGTTTTCAAAGCCCTTTTCCAGGCCGTACAGCAAAAGTCTGGCGATACGACTCGTCACCGGTGTAGTGTCCTTTGTTTTGGAAAGTTCTGCCAGGTCCAGCCACTCGCAGCGCAGACACTCCTGTGTGCAGAAGCTGATGTCGTAGGTTACTGGACTGAGGCGGCAGATCAGATACATGTCTGACATTCCGAATGCTCCGGGATGGTTGTGCTGCTGGCGGATGCTCAGCAGAGATCGGAATTCTGATTGAATGCCAGTTTCCTCAAAGACTTCGCGGACAGCTGTAGCACCTGGTAGGAGAAAGAATGGAATTCTGCAAATTTTGGGTGGCCCTAGACAATGGATATATTCATTTACTAATTTAACTATATACCAATTAGAGTCCTATTAACTCTACATTTCTCATAATTAAAGCAACACTAGGTAGTATTTTACCTTAAAATGGCAGCTTCAGAACCATTGAGATGCTTCACTGAGGTGTAATAGGGAGAACAGGGCCTCTGTTGCTGCTACTCTGGGCTCAGCACTGCCGAAACTACACTATTATCGCTTTTCCACCACACGACTCGACACTGCTTGGCTCGGCATGCTTAAAGAATGTTGCTTTTCCACTGGCAGTGCTCCCCCATGAAATGGAGCCAGTGACGTCGCAAGACCCTCTCTCTCAGGAATCGCTGGCTTTGAAAACCACAACAACGGTGGTGGTAAAATTAGGCACTGTTTACTCATCGTGTATCGCATGTTATACAGCGCCCCAGTTCTCACAGATCAGTTTTGTTGCACGTTCGGCATTCACTGGTCATTTTCGTCCACCATCGGCCCAGGGAGCATATAAACCTCTTCAAAACACATCGAGGGAAAGTTAAGAGCTGCTGCTGTGAGTCTGATAAAAATAAACGTGAAAGCTGCTAGAGATTTTACAAGCGGCGGTCTGTGCTGGATTTGAACAGGCTCTGCATTTCCTGGTGATTGACATGGCCAATCAGCGCTCTGCAGGGTTTACACATCACCATTTAGTATTTACTCGGCACAGGTGGAACCCGAAGTGAGCTGGGACTGAAAACCTACCCGGTTCCAGGGATCAGGTACCAGTGGAAAAGCAAAGGAGCCGTGACGAATTGAGTAGAGTCGTGCCGAGCCGAGTAGAGTTGTAGGTTCCATGCAGTGGAAAAAGCACCAAATGAAGAGGGTAGGAATCCACACACCCACCCGTTAATTTTAGGACCGTGTAAAATTACACTTAGCAAGTGTAGGTGGAGCCCAGGAGCAAAAATACCAAATCTTACCTAGTGTTGCTTTAAAATGGTAATTCACTCTGCAAAAATGCCCTAGAAAAAGACATGAGTTTGAAGCTGAACCCAAACGTTTGAATGGAATATGACTTTCTGTGATGAGATGGAGAGAAATTACTGATAGTGATATCACTTGAAAGTGTTAGGGGTTGTTTTGAGCTTTGCCTACAAGGCCGTACACATTTCAGGATTTTGTAACCCTGGTTAATTACTTACCGATATTCTCTCCTGGGTTTGACAAGCCTCCAGGGAACTTCCATGCATTCTTTGTCTGAAACAGAAAAGATTTATTTGTATTATTGCAGTTCATGTCGTTTTTTTCTAATGTGCCTTTTGGGAATGTGTTCTTTTATCATGCTTTGCAAACATCCACTAATCAAAAGTGACTGTATTATTGTTATAACTCTGTCATATTTGCTTTCTTCATATTCTTGAGTTTGAAGATTTGTTCTACTGATGTCCATAAAGCATTTTATGTCTCGTATTTATCTAAAAAAGGAAATGCTGCTAGTTAAAATGGAAATGTAATTGTTACTGAGTAGTCATGTTTTTTAAAGAAAAGACTTTTTAATGCTTTTGAATATCAGATTATATAATTATTATGTTTTCAAGCTCTACAGATATATTTTCCCATTTTGTTTCTGAAATGTTTCTTAAATTACCTAATAAATAGTATTTTTGTGGAAAAAGATTTTTGCAAACATTTGCATGCCGACCAACTGAACCATAGAAGATTTAGCACACGATACAAAATATATTATCTTTGTTTTATCCACACCAATCTTTCCAATATATACTCCCTGGTACACTACAATACGATAAAGTCAGATTTAACATAAATACATTTACACCCAAAAAAACAATACTAATATACTCCCACTGTATGCATTACACTCCTCTGCACACACTGTTACCAGAGGACTTTTATTGATGAATAAGACATTATAATCACCCCACAGCTTGTGTTTACATCTTTACCTTTCAGATGCTACACATGAACATTCAAATACTCACACAGTTTAAGAGGACTTCAAAAACGTGTGACGACACAGAAAGCCTTAACTCCCCCCCCAAAAAAGAAAATGAAATAAAAGGAGACTTTTATCTTGTAATAAGTTAATAGGAAATGAGTGATTGTTGTCATATGGCAACACTTCACAGACACAAGCTTAACAATCTGCCATAATCCCTCCTTAATTACCTTAATAATGCCTCCTTAATGTACCCTTCCACAGTGCAAATAAACATTGAACATCAGTGTTTTGCGTTAAAAAAAGTTATTTATATCTACGTTACTGTAGACTTATGGTAATCATCAATGAATAAAAGTAGAATATCACTGTATTCAACAAATGGGAAACTCACTGGCTCCAGTTTCCTGTCAAAGCTAAAATTACTATTTTTTAAAATGACAACGTCCATAGTTTAAAGTGCTTTACCTTTATCCCCCCCAAAATAATGAAAAAATAAATGATATTTTCACAATCAGTGTGGATAATCCAAAATGTTCCTCATCCAGATGTTAGCTCTGCTTTGGCTAGTTCTGTGAACACTGCTGTGTTATCGGTGGAACAAAATCTTGTGCGGAGTGCAGAGGAAAAGCCGCAGGGATGGAAGAGTCTGGAAAACATTAGCCTGTGACAGGAACTACACACAGTAGAGTTAATGATAGTGTGTGTTGGGTGGATGGGCGTGTGTGTGTGTGTGTATGTGTGTGTGTTTGTGTCTATGAGAGATGGCAGGGTCACTGAACCCTTCCTTGTTCTTTCAGATCGAGGAGGCCACATTGAGAAACACTCTTCCAGAGGCGTGTTACTGTTTATGTATAAGGCGAGCGGTTGCATGAATCCAATATTGAATCTAATATCCATTTAATTGGTAATGAACAATGGGAAATTTAAAATTCATAGACAGCATTCCTTATATAATCATTACACAATGACGTAACAGAAAATGGTATCACTTCTTGTGAATCCTGCATTCATGATGCTTTATAAATACAGTTATAAGGCGTTCTATGTGAACAAACGTTCTACCCTCCTCCAGAAGTTACAGAGTGCGGTTTCTGCCGTGCCGAGCCCGGAGTAGCAATGACAGAGGCTCTATTCTCCCTGTTACAGCTCAAAAATACTAGTGTTACTTTAACCACTCCATGTGTGTAGGAATCTAAACTAACACAAACCTAAGCTTGGTGCTGATTGTATTTCACCGCGGTTTCATTTAATGTAAAATGTGAATCATCTAATTCTGACATCTACGGGAACAGAAAGGACCAAAGGCCTTCAACTCTCCATCTGTTGAGTCATGTATCTGTGGAAGGTTGAGTGTAATGTACCTCTGAGATCCCATTACTGAGTAACATAGACCTGAAGTACTCTGCTATGTGTGTGTTTGCCAGACATGGCTGATGGCTTTAAGCCAGCCAGAACACTGCAGGCTCTTTACCAGTAAATGACGGCAGAACAGCTGGCTCAAGGTTGAATGATAATGGAAGGGAATAAAGGAGACACTGAGGGAGCAGGAGAAAGACTTTTAAACTTATACTGACTTTATTGTCTGTGCATGAAAAGGCCTCAGTTTAGATGGGTTCTCTTTTATGTCAAGTGGACACTACATGACTTCAAAAGCTCAACCTACAGCTTTTTTTTCACAGATCCCTGACAAAGAGCAACTGAGGACTAATCCCCTTTGAAATAAATGCGAAAAGGTTCTGTCATTGTCAAAGTAAAACTTGTGAAACATTCTGGTGTTTTTAGTGCAAAAAGAGAATGAAAATTCGCACAAACAATGGCCAATATCTACGTGGCTAGCTAGAACCTTACGTATGCTTGCGAAATATTTAAATTTTTTAATTAAATTAAAAATTAAATTTAATGTTTTAATTTTTGATATGCATAAATAACAGGTTTATTAATTCATTCATTGTCTGTAACCGCTTATCCAGTTCAGAGTGGCGGTGGGTCCGGAGCCTACCTGGAATCATTGGGCGGAAGATAGGAACACAGCTTGCCTTCACAGGGCGACACACTCATGCATTCACTCACACACTTGGACACTTTTGAGTCGCCAATCCAGCTACTAACTTTGGACCATGGGAGGAAACCGGAGCACCCGGAGGAAACCTACGCAGACACAGGGAGAACACACCACACTCCTCACAGACAGTCACCCGGAGGAAACCTACGCAGACACAGGGAGAACACACCACACTCCTCACAGACAGTCACCCAGAGCAAGACTTGAACCCACAACCGCCAGGTCGCTAGAGCTCTGTGACACTACCTGCTGCACCACCGTGCCTCCCAAATAAAAGGTTAAACAACTTTTAAATATGCAGTATATAAGATTTAGTAACCTCTAGTGATAAGGCTGCAGAATGCAGCTAAATGAATACCCCTCCCTCACCCCTCTCTTTCTAAGCAACCTCATATTCATATAAATAAAAAAGACACTCTCTAGAGTCAGTGATTGATTTGTCCATAAAACGATGATTCAAAATTACATGTGTTTATACACTAATGAATACATGACTTTAATTAACACATGATTTGATTTCCCAAATTCCACTTCTCCTAATATACCCCCCTACATTTCACACACTGCACCTTTAACTGAAAATACTGTCATAGCTAACCGTACAAACGTTGGGGGAGACAAGAGATCAGCCTGAAAAATGCCACAATATTCCTTTAAGATGATGTTTTTGTTGGAGATAATAGAGCTTGTGGTGGAAGAGGAGGTTGCCAGCCCTCATGGAAACTGCGTCCAAGCCAGGCTAGACTCACTTAGAGCTGGAGAATCCTCAGACATGTAGAAATGACAAGGCATTCCAGAAAACAACTTGCGTCTAGTTACTCTCATGAGTGCCTGGGATGTTCCACATTTTCAGAGGAGGGCAGATTTGGAGCATCCAAAGAAAATGAAGAACGGTAATTAGTTGCAGGAAAAGCTGGGTTTACGAAAACATGTGTAATGAAAGCTGTTTTTAGGATTTGGGGGCGGTATTGAGCCGAGAGGGGGATTGGAGCAGAGAAACAAGGTGTTTCGCTGAAAACACTACTTCTCTCACAAGTTGGCCTTTGCCTGGGCTGGATATGTGTGTGTGAGGGGGCGGGGGGTGTGGGTATAGACATTACAACCTGAAGTGCCTTGCTATTCCCTAACGTTTCAGGGATACACACAGCTTCTGTTTACCTGTGACTAAGCTAAACTAATCTCTGGTTTAAAGGTCTATCAGAAATATAAGTGACGTCAAGGCAAAACAAGGCTCTCTAGAAAGTGGCACAAAGAAGAGCTGTGTAGAGTTGTGTGTTTGTGAAAAGTGAGACCTACCTTATTCTTGTCTTGCACAACAAGGACTTTTCCATTGGACTGGTTCAACACAGCGCCTTTGGAAAAAAGCACATCAGAATTTAAGCACTAAAATTCTAAATTAAAACACACAGACAATCAGGGGCCAGCCTTTTATTGGCCATTTATTGGCCATTAAAGCAACAGTAGGTAGAATTTTTATCTTAAAATCACAGCTTCAAAATCGGTGTGATGTTCCACAGAGCTGTAATAGGGAGAATAGAGCCTCTGACATTGCTACACAGGGCTCTGCACTGCAGAATCTGCACTATGTAACTGTTGAAGGTGGACAGGTAACCACACAAACACTCACCTTCACTCTTGATATCAGTGCTATAATAGTGAGGCATGGTTGACAACCAAAATCGGTTGAAATGTTACTTTGTTGTATTATAGGCCTGAAAATCTATCCATTCATTATCTGTAAGCACTTATCCAGTTCAGGGTCACGGTGGGTCCAGAGCCTACCTGGTATCATTGGCCGCAAGGCGGGAATACACCCTGGGGGGGGGCGCCAGTCCTTCACAGGGCAACACACACACTCACACTTTCATTCACACACTCAAACCTACGGACACTTTTGAATCGCCAATTCACCTACCAATGTGTGTTTTTGGACTGTGGGAGGAAACCGGAGCACCCGGAGGAAACCCACGCGGACACAGGGAGAACACAGGCCTGAGAATATGTACAATAATTATTTTAACATAGTGTGACAATAGATGGCACCTGTTTTATTATTTATTCTCCAATATGTTCAACTCAGTCAGCAAATAAACAAAAACTGCACTATAATATATTTCTCTTCTCTATATAGAACATCATCTTATTTTCACTTTGAAAAAATCCATAAAACATGCACTGAACCAGGGGCACGCAAACTTTTGCACATAACCCTAAGTAGTCCGGAAGTGAAGAAACCACCACAGCAGCTGGAGTCTGGTTTAGAGAGGTTATACTTTGAGCTTTTTTGTCCAACACACCCAGAGCAAAGGACTGTCGGAGGGATTTCAGCACAGAAACACTTCTACTATCAGTGAAGGTTTAATAGCCATCTGCAGGGCTGAGGATCTCCCCTTCATGCACACCCACTGACTGACGACTGGGCTTTTACATTAACTGGAACTGCCCATTGTTCACATTCCTCACACTATACTTTATTACAACGGCTGTAAACACACAGGGAGTTGAACCAAATTAAATTAAGCAAAGCTAGAACTTAAAGCAACACTAGGTAAGGTTTAGTCTTTTCTGCTCTTGGGCTCCCCCTACTGTGGCAGAGTTTAATTTGCTTTTACAGCACAGTCCTGAAATCAAGGGGAGTGGCGGGTGTTTTCCTGCCCACTCCTGCCTGGAGTAGCAAAGGCAGATGCTCTGTTCTCACTATTACAGCTCAGTGGAGCACAACAATGACTTTGAAGCTGGAATTTTAAGGTGAAAATACTCCCTAGTGTTGCTTTAATATAAAACTTTTGAATTTAAGTTAACAGGGGGCACTGTGACTGGCTTAAACTTGCTTAATTAAATTTAGTCCACTAGTATATTCTAAGCTAGTTTAAAACAAACTAGCTTTAAATGTGTCAAACGCTTTAAACGTCCAGATCCCAGTATTGTGTACGTTTCTAAGACAACAGTTGGTTTACATCTTAGTGATGAATTACACAGCTTTTTGGAAAAATTGTGATATTGTTCTTTAATATAAAAAAAAGCAAAAGAAAACATGTATTTTTGTGTGACGATGAGTTCTGTATCACACACTCTATATTTCTCAAAGCATAAACCTTAAGGAAGGTCTGTAATTGAGAAAACATTGTCAGTTATATCATCCTCTGCAAAATTCCCCCAAATTCCTTTGCTCTCCTCCTCCTCCACCTCATCCAAGACTGGATCTGTGAAAGTAGCATCTTCACTGAGACATGTTCCAACATGTCCCTCCACACTATAACACAGACAAACACACTCTGCAGTGACCCCTGCTGCTGAAAACTGGATATGCCTTTTCTGGTTATTTCCCAAACTTAAAAAAGACATGTAATGCCATGTTATATTGTAATAGCATGTGTTTTCTGGAACATTATTGTTATTACTATTCATTAGATAAAAAACAAAAAAACAAAAAACACAAATATGCAATGATAAAATAAAAGGATTAGAAAGTCATCTGTAATCCATCTGATTACTGTTACCGCATAAAGATTTTTAAAATAAAGGAACGAATATAGCAAAATTTTGAGTTTGAAATTATGCATGTATAAAAAATGTATTGTAAATGTATCTAGTTAAGTACATAAATAGATAAATAAACAAACAAACACACACACTTGCATATTCTATCCGAAAGTTGTGGCTTTTACAATATCATATTTTCAGCCTGACATTGCCTTTGATTGTGCTTATTTGGATGTTTAAAATGTAAAAGATTTATTTGAATGAGAGGTCTACAATGATAGAATCTATAAAGAGTAACAAAAAACCAATGAAGAGCTGGAATTTACGCTGGACTGTTATGGAGGGTTGGATGGAACCCACTATGCAAATGTGTTTTTGGAACATTTGGGGAAATGAAAGATAATGTGTTAACATGTTATTAATGTAACTGCTTTAATAACAATGTCACATTATTAAGGTACTATTAATATGTTATTACTGTTAGGGCCTAGAAACTTTTATTTATGTGGCAAGATATGGGTTATTCCCCAAACTGCTCTCACACTATTTACCTGCCACCCCGACCTGGTGTGTGGCGTAGCTGGGCAGGCGGCTCTCCCCCGACCCCATCCACAGACTGAGCACTGCCATGTCTCCGTGAGCATGGTGAAAGGTGAAGCCATGAAACGCTGCAGCCTCTGCGAAGCGACACTGAGCCAGCGGAACATACAACCACACAGCTATCTTTCCTTCAGAACGCCACTGAGAGAGAGAGTCTAACACACACACACACACAGAAGAGACACATACACAACATGTGAGCTTCTATGCTAAGTAATTTCATTACTGTGCATGAGTATCTGCAATATTTATATTTTCACTGAGGTCCTTGTATGAAAGGGACACAGTGACAAATGGAAACAGAGCTTTGTTTAGCACTGTTTGGAAAGTGATACATTTTTTGTGATAGTAAAATTAATCTTAGACCTGGATTTCCTCATATGAGCTAGACAACAAGTCCTCCATTACAATCATTATGGATGCAATATCCATGCATGACACTTTGAAATTGTCCCATTCAAGTGTGCAAGCTTGTTTTTTTAAATGTATTGCTTCAAAAACAGCAAAAAAGGTTTTCAATGCAGTTAGAACATAAGAATAGTGGCCAGTTTATGTTTAAAAATGAAGTACACGTTTTATTAAGGCATTCCCAAACTGAATTAAATGACCTGGAGTTCATACAAGGCTTGGGGAATTTGAAAATGAGCGGATATATTGGGACAGGGGGTTTGAAGAGAGACATGGCTTACACAATAATAAACCCTGAGACTAATGCTGGGCTGGTTATAACCTGAAAGGAAAAAACCTAGAAGGAAAAAATGTAAATGTTGAAATATGGTCCGTTTACATAAGGTTAACCACAACTCTACAGATATTTCTTTTGATTTGTAGGCTCATATCGTTTAAATCTTGTCCAGTTACCAGTGAGCATGGAACTGAATGTATCCTCGCTCATGTGAAGGGGCAGCTGTCGGACGGTCACGCCGCCGTAGCGGTCTGTTTCCCCGTGCAGCAGGGCACGGAGAGCCCGAGGCTCCGGGTCAGGGCCTGCGGAGCAGCGGCGGACCCAAGGCGAAGAAGCCGACCTGCGACAGCTCTGTGCGGGTAGAAACTTCCTAAAAGACCGCAGCACAGCTGAACTAAACACCGCCATGGAGAAAAACCCAGTCAAAACATTGCAAACCTGAACCCAAAGCCGTAAACCTCATAATAGGAGCTCATATGAAAATGATATAAAGGCTTAACTTACCAACTACTAGCTGTGGAATAAGTCAATTTACAATTGTACTCATGAAATTTGACATTAAAAGCAAGTCAGTATCGCTGCCACGAAACCTGCTCTGTGCCCTGCTCTTTTTTTTTCTAAAATGGCCTTAACTATAAATTAGGCAACTACAAAAAACTTTTGTCACATTTGTCACTGACCTCTTGTGGCATGTTTAAGAGCGCTATATTTTGGTGGCGCGTTTGGCAGGTATTTACGGTAAAAGTGGGCCGAGTTTCCCTTTCACCCCGGAGTGTGTAGCCGCTGTAGGAGCTGCATGTGGAGGCAACACTCACATGGATCCGCTCAGTTCAGTTTAACCGCGAGTTTCCAGAAATAAAAACATGTCTTCAAAGAAAAGCAAAGCGAAAGGGAAGAAAGGACAGGACGGAGAGAAAAGCGACATCTGCAAAGACAGTTTAGAAGAAGGATTAGAGGCAGACTGCGCCTCTGTGACTGAGTTTATAGAGAAAGGTAGGAGTTAATTCATTGTTGTAAACAGTTTATTAACCTGTATACATCTGTCTATAGAGACAGCCAACTGTCTTATATATCTATGTGAATGTATAACTATCTAATCTAAGTGTCTGTGTGTCTGTCTGCCTCTATATTGGTAAATATATACAATAATATATATTGTCTGTATTCTACGTGTTTTATATGAACAGATTTCTTAGAAATTAGGTTATTACATGTAATTTATTGTGTAGAAAACAATGAGGTGTATTATATATAAAACATAGGACAGTAGCCTGTAAACTAAAACATTTTGGCCTCCAATATAATGAGACACAGAATTAGAGCTGATACAGCTTATTGATACAGTCTTTAATTTGAGACATTGACTGATAGTAGGATGTAGGAATCAGACAACAGAATTGTTTATTGTAGCTTGCTAAAAGCTAGCTCACACAGTTATTAAACAAAATGTTCAAAATGCATTCCCTGATGCCTCACACATTGTTTTCATCATATTTTAAGGTACATTTTAGGTCTAAAATGTAATTATTTTAAATATAAAAAGCAAAAAGGGGTCATTTGGCTGTATCTGCGTTATTGCACCTCCATTGTTTCTCTATTATGTGATATTTCAGATTAGTAAAACTCAGAAAGATGTTGTTTTCTCTATTATTTTAATCATGCAGTGTGTGTGTGTGTGTGTGTGTGTGTGTGTGTGTGTATTACTTTCTGCAGCAGAAGAAAAGGCTCCAAAGCGATGCCGGTCATATCTGGCCCAGTTGGGTTTAAACACGATGAAGAGTGTAAACGCCTGCATCGGACGCCCTGTTCTCATCACCAGCTCCACAGGACAACAGGAGGTGTGTTTGTGTTTGTCTGTGTATTTATATAAACAGACGTGTGAGAATATAATGACCACCTCCTTGTTTCTACACTCACTTTCAATTCTCTCAGCTAAACTCTCCATACGAGAGCACTGTGTAGTTCTGCAATTACAGAACATAGTCGAGCAGCACTAACACGCTAACAGGGCTAACAAAGTATGCAGAGCTAAAGATGGAGTACAGTCTGTAATTGAGGAAATACTAACTGCTGATGTTTGGTCAGTGGAGCTGAGAGAATGGGCAGTGAGTTCAGAAACGAGATGGCCATAATGTTCTGATATGACTGTGTGTGTGAATATCTGTGTGTGTGTGTGTGTTCAGGTGTGTGTGGCCTGGCCAGTTGCAGCGTTCCCTGGTCGCAGAGTGGGTCTGATGCCTGATACACAGAGAAGCCTGGGAGTGAAGATCGGGGGCACAGTTAAACTGCAGCCTCTAACAGGAGCCATCCTCCAGGCCGAGGCTCTCCAGATTTCCCTGAGGTATTCACCCCACCGTTAGCTTAGCCCTCAGGATTTTATAGTGCTCTACTCGTCAAATAGGGTGTCACCACTAGACTCTGTAACGTTTATTACCTCTGAAGAGGCACTGCAAAATACATATCCTGATATATCCTGATATTGAAAGTGAATCGTCTTATTCATTGGAGACAAAGAATCTACCTATAGCAACAGTAAACAATAAAAAAAATAATCTAGAAATAACTTGAGGAATTGTATAACATTACGTCAAGTTAATTATAAAAGTATTATATTTATTTTGTAAAATGAAGTGTTACTAATGAAGTGGCTGCTGAAAAGAAGTAAGAGGTATATGCTTCTACTGCAGTGGCCTGTTGAGTGCACCGCTGAACTGAGTCACTGGCGCCATCTGGAGGCGGACTTGTTGCACTGCATGTTCTTATCTAAGTTCGTCCAACTGAAGATGACGCCTTGTGTTTTGATTACAGAAAGGAGGATGAGTGTCTCAGTACAGAAGACTTCGGCAGCTTCCTCTTACAGTCATTAGGTGAGTCCTGTTGGGACACATTACTGCACAGCGTATTGAACACACACTTTATGTCCAGAAGTATACAGACACCCTGATAGTGGCTGATAGTGGAAATGGTTATGGCTCTTCCTCATTCAGGGGTTGGAAAATACTGGAGTGAAATGTTCTCCTACGCTTTATCAACTCTTGGAGGGTACCACTGGGGGTCCCAATACTGTTTAATTACTGTTACACTTTTGTGATTATAGACAAATACGTAAATCTCTCTCTCTCTCTCTCTCTCTCTCTCTCTCTCTCTCTCTCTCTGTCTCACTGTCTCTCTCTCTCTGTCTCTCTCTCTCTCGCTCTCTGTCTCTGTCTCTCCCTCTCTCTCTCTCTCTCTCTCTCTCTCTCTCTCTCTCTATGTCTCTCTCTGTCTCTCTCTCTCTGTGTGTCTCTGTGTCTCTCTCTGTCTCTCTCTCTCTCTGTGTCTCTGTCTCTCTCTCTTTGTCTCTGTCTCTCTCTCTTTGTCTCTCTCTCTCTCTCTCTCTCTCTCTCTGTCTCTCTCTGTCTCTCTCTGTCTCTCTGTCTCTCTCTGTGTCTCTGTCTCTCTCTCTCTCTGTCTCTCTCTCTCTCTCTCTCTCTGTCTCTCTCTCTGTCTTTCTCTCTCTCTCTCTCTCTGTCTTTCTCTCTCTCTCTGTCTCTCTCTCTCTCTCTCTCTCTCTCTCTGTCTCTCTCTCTCTCTCTCTCTCTCTCTCTCTCTCTCTCAGATGGCAGGATTCTTCTCCCCGGCAGCTCTCTGTCCGTTTCCTATTTTGGACGCAGGTGCCATATCAGAGTGGACTCTATTAAGGGTGTGGACGGGGTCACTCTCTCTCCTCTCACCCCTCTTCCTGACCCCTGCCAGACGCCTGTACTGGACACAACTCCTCTGGACCTGTCTCTGCAGCTGAGTCAGCTGAACCTTACCCCAGCCGTTCCTTCATCCAGCACGCCCAGCCGACCTTCTGAGCCCACACCTTCGCCACAGACCCCTCTTCCTCCCTATACTCCACATAAACTGGATGACACTGCTCTTAGTATCCAGTCCCTTTCAGACAGCCCCCTGCCCCCTCTGCCAGAGACGCCAGATCGCTCAGCAGAAGCAGAACAGAGAAGGGAGACACAGTCAAAGCATCTTTCTCAATCAGGTGCATTGTATGTGGCGCCCTCTGGTGTTCGGTCTGGAAATGACACGTTTTATTCCATCAATTGCTCAACAAAGCTGATCTTCAGCCACACAAATGCCCAGGGGGCTGAGGACGAGGGTCAGGAGAGGCCGAAGGTCACGTACAGTATGATCGGAGGACTGAGCGCTCAGCTGCAGGTGATCAGAGAGACAATAGAGCTTCCGCTGAGACATCCGGAGCTTTTTAGGAAGTATGGTGAGTAAGAATGGACGTCAGGGGGACGTCTGTAATAAACATTTCTCGTGCTATTTTACTTGTAATAAATCTCTCCTATTTGGACGACAATTAAATCTAGAGAACGTCCAAAGTATATTATATGAGTATAAATGTAAACCTATATATCAGCAGCTCTTGTTATAATCTCTCCTTTTATCAGACTACGTGATCTCCCTTTTCTCATTGATTTTTAACACTTTTTACACATTTTCATCAAGTAACTGGTTCAGTAACTCGTCGCTTTCGAATTGTTTTGCTGCTCTGAAAATATATTCTTGCAGTATCTAAGGAAGCATGCGCTCAGAGGCTAAATACGGTGCGCAGCAGTGCCCAAACTCCTATTATATCCAGTGCAAGCCGAGACCTAACACAGAAATTTTTATCCTGACAGGGCGAAAATGATCATACAACCTCTGAGTTCAGTGAAATGTAGGTAATTCAGCCAGTCATTTTCTTAGAGGTCGTTGGGGGAAAACAGAGACTGTAGACAGTTCTCCTCCAAGTGTCTTGAGCTGTCCAATAACATTGCATTAGCAGCAGATTCAATGGCAGGCGTCACGTCTCAGAGAAAGGTGTACTTTACTTTATTTACTGCCCTATGATTTGCTAAGGGCGTGTTTACTTGAGGGGTCCAAACGTTCAAATATGATATGATGTGATGTGAGTGTGTCTTTGCTCTCAGGAATCCCACCCCCTAGAGGCGTACTGCTGTATGGCCCCCCTGGCACAGGCAAAACCATGATTGGACGAGCAGTGGCCAATGAAGTGGGAGCACACATGACTGTAATCAACGGGCCAGAGATAATGAGCAAGTATGTACACACAGTGCTGTTTAAAATGATGTTATAGCATTTGCGGTTTGTATTTGTGGTTTCTACCCTCCTCAAAAAAGTTACATAGTGCAGTTTTGTCAGTGCTGACCTTAGAGTAGCTACAGCAGGGGCTCTATTCACCCTATTACAGCTCAGTGAAGCTTCACTAATGATTTTTAATCGGTAATTTTATATAAAAAATATTACCTAATGTTGCTTTAATGTCGTTGTTTTACAGGTTTTATGGGGAAACCGAGGCGCGTCTCCGCCAGATATTCGCAGAGGCCTCACAGAGGTGCATTCGTCATTAAATCAGTTCACCTGAATCTTTATTTCAATTTGATATTTGCTCTGTCATGATGCACCAAAATGTTTTGCTTGGAAGTCACTACTGAGATTTATACCCTCGTGCTGATCCGGTTTTCGTGTCTCTGTGGTGTTTATCAGGCAGCCTGCAATCATCTTTATCGATGAACTGGACGCTCTGTGTCCGAAGAGAGAAGGAGCCCAGAACGAGGTGGAGAAACGAGTCGTCGCCTCTCTCCTCACGCTCATGGACGGCATCGGATCTGTGAGTATTAATGCTGCAGTGATAATGGTCGTGGAGGTAGTGTTGCAGACACACAGCTCCAGGGCGCCTTGGTTCAGTCCCCACGTCGGGTCAGTGTTTGTGAGGAGTGTGGTGTGTTCTCTCTGTGTCTGTGTGGGTTTCCTCCGGGTGCTCCGGTTTGGCCAGAGGTGTGACTGTGTGAGTGAGTGTGTGAAACAGTCCACAGGTGTGCGTGAGTGACTGGGTGAGCGTGTGAAACTGTCCACCAGTGAGAGTGAATGACTGGGTGAGTGTGTGAAACTGTCCACAAGTGTGTGTGTGTGTGTGAGTGACAGGGTGAGTGTGTGAAACTGTCCACAGGTTAGAGGTTGTGACTGGGTGAGTTTGTGAAACTGTCCACAGGTGTGTGTGTGTGAGTGACTGGGTGAGTGTGTGAAACTGTCCACAGGTGTGAGTGTGTGTGAGTGACTGGGAGAGTGTGTGAAACTGTCCACAGGTGTGAGTGTGTGAGTGACTGGGTGAGAGTGTGAAACTGTCCACAGGTGTGAGGTTGTGACTGGGTGAGTTTGTGAAACTGTCCACAGGTGTGTGTGTGTGAGTGACTGGGTGAGTGTGTGAAACTGTCCACAGGTGTGAGTGTGTGTGAGTGACTGGGAGAGTGTGTGAAACTGTCCACAGGTGTGAGTGTGTGAGTGACTGGGTGAGAGTGTGAAACTGTCCACAGGTGTGAGGTTGTGACTGGGTGAGTTTGTGAAACTGTCCACAGGTGTGTGTGTGTGAGTGACTGGGTGAGTGTGTGAAACTGTCCACAGGTGTGTGTGTGTGTGAGTGACTGGGAGAGTGTGTGAAACTGTCCACAGGTGTGAGTGTGTGAGTGACTGGGTGAGAGTGTGAGTGACTGGGTGAGTGTGTGAAACTGTCCACAGGTGAGTGTGTGAGTGACTGGGTGAGTGTGTGAAACTGTCCACAGGTGAGTGTGTGAGTGACTGGGTGAGTGTGTGAAACTGTCTACAGGTGAGTGTGTGTGGCTAGGTGAATGTGTGAAACTGTCCAGAGGTGAGGTGGTGGTCCTTCCTTGTGCTAAATGGTTCCATGTCTTTTTTTCTTTCTCTTTAACCCTAGGAAGGACACAGTGGTCAGCTATTGGTTCTAGGTGCGACCAACAGGCCTCATGCCCTGGACCCAGCCCTGAGGCGTCCAGGCCGGTTTGATAAGGAGCTGGAGGTAGGTGTCCCAGGAGCCGAGGGGCGGATGGATATCCTGCAGAAGCAGCTGCGATCCATCCCCTGTGCGATCAGCACTGAGGAGCTACAGGAACTAGCCGATGCGGCGCATGGATACGTAGGAGCTGACCTCTCTGCTGTCTGCAAGGAGGCAGGTCAGTCGCTCAACACTGACACCCTGTATATCTAAGGTTCTGGACAATCCTTGAGTAGTGACATCATCTGAATAGCTGCACATGAGCCTGTGTTCACCCTGTGCTAAATACCGAGCGTCAGTTCGAGGGGTGTGAAGTCCCCAGGCGTTGATCTGAGGAGTCGTATGAGGGATGTGGCTTGATCCAGTACCTTGGGGATGAGTTGGAGTGGTGTTTGTGATTCAGAACTAGTCATCCAACATCAGGAGCTCACCACACTGGTGCTTATGTGGCTGAATGCAATCGCATCAGCACAGCAGTGTTCGAACATCTAGTGTAGAGGCTGTTACTGCAGACGAGGGGGACTGCAGACTTCCTTCAGTTCAGAAGAAACCTTTGGCAGTTAGTATAAAAACACATCTGTGTGTGTGTGTGTTTGTATGTGTGTGTTTACATGATTTTGTGTGTATGTGTGTGTGTGTGTTTATATGCTTGTGTGTGTGTGGAGGGGGGTACTTTGGCAGGAGGGCTGTGGTCATTGTTGAGGATGTGGGCTTACTTTTATTTACGAGTAAAAATGACTTTTGTTCCATTCGATAAGACTCCAGCTTTCATCCTCCTTCCTCCAGCAGGTGTGTGTGTGTGTGTGTGTGTGTGTGTGTGAGTGTTCTGTCCGGCACATTTTGTGTCCTTTTCATCTGTGTATGTGTGGCGTGTTTTATGTTACATAGATGTTTATATACAGTGATGTCTGTCATCAAGTATGTTGTGTGTGTGTGAGAGAGAGAGTGTTCTGTCCGGCACATTTTAAGTCTTTGTCCTCTCTGGTGTGTTCTGTGTTACATAGGTGTTTATTTGAGATGGTGTTTGTATGTGTGTGTGTGTGTGTGTGTGTGTGTGTGTGCGTCTTCCTTGACAGTTTGTTTTGTTTTCGTATGTGTGTGCTGTTTGTATATGTATGTCTGAGGCAGTGAGTCAGGTTTGTGTGTGTGTGTGTGTGTATGTGTGTGTGTTAGTGTTAGAGATTCTCTTGGGTGGTCCTGATGTGGGGTGTAGTGTACTCTAGTGTAGCTAAGGAAGTAGAGGAGAGGAGTGAGGGATGTAGTGGAAAAAGCAGAAGAGAAAGAAAGACAGGGGAGATGAGACGTGACTCTTTGAATTTTCAGAGAGAGAGAGAGAGAGAGAGAGAGCGAAGACAAAAAGAGGGGGAATGGTTAGAGCCGGGAGAAATAAAGATTGAAAAAGAGCAGAAAAAAAACACCCACAAATCAATCCCACCCTCCACGTGAAACTGAACTCTCCTCCGCTCCTCCGCCCCGGTGGTCTCATATCAGTAACTGTATCAATATCGCACATCGATTCTCTGTGTTATTTCATACAACACGGCAGTGTGTGTTAATTATTAACCAAGGCCGGCCAGGCCCACTCCTCCGCCGACCCTTCAGAAACTCTTATTAAAACACAACACACTGGTTTGTTGACTGAAGCTGGGAAAGACCTGCTGTGATCTGGTCTGGTCGGTGTGTTGTGTGTGTGTGTGTGTGTGTGTGTGTGACCCCCCTCGCCTTGGGCCAGAGACGAGGTAATTAGCTAGGAATCCACCTGGAGGTTATTTACGTAGAAATGAAAATCCGTAAACCGTGAATATGAAGGAACACACTGGACGGGAGGGTGTGGTTGTGTATTGTCTCTTGCGTTTTATCCTGTGACTGTTTATCTTTGGCGTGGTTTTAGATCGCTTCATTAATTTAAAATTCATTCTCTGAACGTGAGCTTTCTGACCTGTGATCAGTCTCTGACCCTTTCCTCGCAGATGGGTCCAGTGTGCTTCCAGATGTGTACAGGTGCGTAAACACAAACGGACCCCTCAGTCAGCCGTTATTTCCTCTGAATAAAGGCGAGTAAGCGGACACTGGGCACCTTGTACAGCACTGTGCGAATACATTTCGGCAACTGAGAAAATGAGATTTGAAAAACTATTTTTCCGAGCAGTAAGAGTGTGTTTGCCCCCGTTTTACATATGCCTCAGTACACACTCTCTCTATCTCGCACACACACACTCTCACACTCTCCCCCTCTCTCTCAGGTAAAGAGGTCTGAGGGAGTGCAGGCCTTTTTTGGTAACAATTGTCTTATCACAGGTGGCCCATGAATGCGGAGGGTCACGTCAATCTGCAGCAGAGAGAGAGAGAGAGAGAGAGAGAGAGAGAAATGTGAAGAGATGGATAGAAGAGTAAAGAGAAAGATACGAGCAAATGAACAATTGAGGCAGAAAATGAAATATAGTTTTGTGAGAGGAAAAAGAGAGACAATAAATTGACTGGAAAAAAATGAGGGAGAAGGATTTACAGAGTGTATATGTGAGAGGTGAAAGAGGAACGAGAGAGAGAGAAAGAGGGAGAGAGAGGGGCAGTAGAAGGGAATGTACCGAACATGTAAATGTGTTTTCTGCTTTACTGGGCCTCCAGAGAGTAGGAGGCTGTGCGACACAGCCAGGACAGCTGTGCTTTTTATTGTGTGTGTGTGTGTGTGTGTGTGTTTGAGAGAGTGAGAGAGACAGACAGACAGGGAGAGGGAGAGCTTCTGAGGTGCTGGTACTGTACAGTCAGCACTAAGGGCCCATGGCACTGAGCTCATATCCTTCTCCTACTCTCTAATGCAGCTGTGTGTGTGTGTGTGTGTGTGTGTATCACAGTGCACTCAGCATTATGGCCCTGTTACACTCGGCTCAAATCTCCCTCATTCACTGAAATCCAAACCCCCATCCTTCCTCCTGCAGCGGATCAATTGGATGGATACAGCGCCCTCTAAATGACCCTGTCTGGACATCCACTCGCTGCAGAGCATCACAGCTCACTGTCCACTCTGTTAGACATTGGTCCGCCTTGTAAATGTAAAGTCAGAGACAGTAGCTCATCTGTCGCTGCACAGTGTGTATCATCCTCTAGTACTTTATCAGTGGACTGGATGTTTTTAGTTGGTGGACTGTTCTCAGCGCCGCAGTGACACTTATGTCGTGGTGGTGTGTTACTGTGTGTTGTGCTGATAAGGGTGGATCAGACACAACAGTGTGCCAGGAGTTTTTAAACCCCTCAGTGTCACCCAATCATACCTGCTCTGTGAGGGTTCTGAGCTTTGAAAACCAGGGTGAAATGGGGATATGAAAGTATGCAGAACAACAGGTGGCCATACCAGCATCCAGGGTGTGTTCCTACCTTGCATCCAGTGATTTTGGGAAGGCTCTGGACATGCCATAACCCTGTCCAGGGAACAAGTTATGGAAATGAATGAATGCTATTAGAAGTTATTTGTTTCTTCAGGTTTGCAAAGTGGAACAGACTCTATTTATAACCAGCAAAGCCGAAAGGTGATCATCTGACCCCCAACATGTCATTCTGTTGGCTGGAGTAAGAGGATTGGCAGTTAGTGTTCTCATCCAAGTCTGTTGAGCTGTTTAATGACCTGGTGGTGATTTTGATGTTTTGGTGGAAATGATGGGGCGATTGATTGGTGGATTAATTTATGAATTGATTAATCATCTTCTGTATGTGCCTCGTCCTTATCAGGGTCACATTGAGTCTGAAGCTTACTGGGAATCATTGGGTGAAAAGCAAAAACACACTTTGGACAGAGCACCCGTCCATCACAGGGCGTCATTCACACAGTCACCCAGTCACTCACACACCCACACCTGTGGAAAATTAAGCCTAGCCTATTGACACCCAGAGGAAACCCATGCAGTTTCATAAAAAACAGCCCAGTAAACTGTGTCCATATCTTTTTGTGTACATCTTTTGGATCTCAGCTTTAGTCTAGACCACTTTAACCCTGGTCCTGACTTCCTTGCAGTGGTCAGACCACATAAATCGAAACCTTACATAAGTTTGGATGGAGAGAGAGAGAGAGAGAAGTGGAAGAAAAGTCGCAGTGTTTGCTATAAATCAGAGCTGTGGCTCGTGGGGGAGATTAACAGGGCAGAATGCAGTATGTGTGTTTGTGTGTGTGTCTGTGTGTGTGTCTATGTCTCTCTGTGTGTGTGTTTACACACTGCTGTCTTCCTTATAAAGCTCTTTTCCTGCTCTCCCGCTCCTTTTAAAGCGGGGGGCTCTCACCCAGGGCCAGGGGGCCGTAAATCCAGCCGGACACGGCTCTGACGGGACGTTTATTCCTCTGCAGTGTTTATAACATCCGCAAACGTTCCTCACGTCCCACTGCTCCAGCACCGCACACATCCACACACTCCGGAACAGAAGGATCTCTCTCTCTCTCTCCCTCTCTCCTCTGTCTGTCTCTCTCTCTTTTGCCCTGTCTTAACCTCTCATTCTCCCTCACTGTGTCTCTCCCTATTTTTACGTCTCATTCTCTTTCTTTCTCTCCCTCATTTTATCTTTACTTTGCTGACTCTCTCTGTTCTTCTCTTTATTTTTTTTGTTTCACTTTCTTTTTTTGTCTTAATCTCTCTTTTAAGTCAGTTTTTCTTTTTTTCTTTTTTCTTTTGTTCTTTCTGCTTATTCTGCCATTTCCTTTTTTCCAAAATTCTCTCTCTCTCTCTCTCTCTCTCTCTCTCTCACAGTCTGTCTTTCTTCTCGCTCTCTTTTCTGAGGGTGTGTGTTGTTCCTGTGAGTCCAGCTGTTAGGGGGTGTAAATACAGGTGTGTGTGTGTGGGGTGGGGTGGGGTTGGGGTGCTCCGGAAGACACTGAGCTGTAATGAAAATGTTCCTGTTTTTTTCTTCTTCTTCTTCTTCTTCTTCTTCTTCTTCTTCTTCTCTCTCTCTCTCTCGTTGGTGTCATGTCAGATGTATTTAGGGACTTGTTTTAAGAGGTCAGCCAGGGGAAGCTCCTACTACCCTTTAAAAGACACACACACACACACACACACACACACACACACACACACACACACACACACATTATTTAGGTATACAGACACAGAATCTCTATTAAACCTTTTCTAAATTTGCCAATTCATTGGGACCAACTCTAAGGAGCGAAAACTGATTTCCTCGGGCACTGCAACACAATGTGATTTTACTGTCCCTCTGTCTGTCTGTTTGTCTGTCTGTCTGTCCCTCTGTCTGTTCGTCTGTCTGTCCCCCTGTATGTCTGTCCCTCTGTGTGCCTTTCTGTCTGTCTGTCTGTCTGTCTGTCCCCCTGTATGTCTGTCCTTCTGTGTGCCTTTCTGTCTGTCTGTCCCCCGTGAATGTCTGTCCCTCTGTGTGCCTTTCTGTCTGTCTGTCCCCCTGTATGTCTGTCCTTCTGTGTGCCTTTCTGTCTGTCTGTCCCCCTGTATGTCTCTCCCTCTGTGTATTTCTGTCTGTCTGTCCCCCTGTATGTCTCTCCCTCTGTGTGCCTTTCTGTCTGTCTGTCCCCCTGTATGTCTGTCCTTCTGTGTGCCTTTCTGTCTGTCTGTCCCCCTGTATGTCTCTCCCTCTGTGTATTTCTGTCTGTCTGTCCCCCTGTATGTCTCTCCCTCTGTGTGTATTTCTGTCTGTCTGTCCCCCTGTATGTCTCTCCCTCTGTGTATTTCTGTCTGTCTGTCCCCCTGTATGTCTCTCCCTCTGTGTGTATTTCTGTCTGTCTGTCCCTCTGTATGTCTGTCCCTCTGTCTGTCTGTCCCCCTGTATGTCTCTCCCTCTGTGTATTTCTGTCTGTCTGTTTGTGTGTCTGTTCGTCTGTCTGTCCCCATGTATGTCTGTCCCTCTGAGTGTCTTTCTGTCTGACTATCTGTCTGTCAGTCCTTCTGTCTGTGTGTGTGTGTGTCTTTTCTTTCTGTGCTCTCTGTCCATCTGTCCCTTTGTCTGTCCATCAGCTTCATATGTGTTGCAGTGTGTCTTGGATATGAAGGGATTTTTTTTTCAGTGCGACTATTTTTACTGGCTAATTGGAACCATAACACTAATGCCAACCATGCATCTTTCATGCCATCTCTCTCTCTCTCTCTCTCTCTCTCTCTCTCTCTCTCTCTCTCTCTCTCTCTCTCTCCTCTCCTCTCCTCTCCTCTCCTCTCCTCTCCTCTCCTGTTTGCTATCAGTATAAAGAGGACTGTGTTTGGCCTTGCTTGGCTGAGTGGGATGTTTTGCAAATGTTCGTTTTCTGGGGGGTGGTGGGGGGGTGCTTCTTGGAATTGAGGCCCAGTGTCCAGCTTCACTTTGGATGCAGCTGGATGAGAGAGAGAGAGAGAGAGAAATCCACATTTTACATTTGGTTCACATTAGACTCTGTGTCTCTGTCTGTCTGTCTCACACACACACACACACACACACCCAGAGTCATGCACTGAAAGCACATCGGATGTTTTCTTAACCAAATGGCTGTTTGAAATGAGGATTGCCCAAGGAAGTGCTCTCTCTCTCTCTCTCTCTCTCTCTCTCTCTCTCTCTCTCTCTCTCTCTCTCTCTCTCTTCTCTTCTCTTCTATCTGTTTGTAGCATGGCTCAGTACAGATCACCTACTGAGTTACATGCCACAATATGCAGCGTGCCGGGTGTGTGGTGGTAGGATGGCACTAGAATGGTGGGTAGAGCAGCAGGTATAACACATCTGGGTTCCTCCAAGCGTGTTGAGTTTAAAAAGAAGCAGTAGTTGGCTTCACGTCTCTGAGGACGAGTGCGCTTGCCCTCACCCCTTTGTCTGGACTTCTGTCCATTTTATTTTATTGCCCCCAGCTACATCAGCTACAGTAGCTAGTCACTTTATAAGACGTCCCAGTGCGCACCTGGTGTGGTCCTGAATAAGCCCAGACACACACAGCTGCCCACATCCACAGATTCAGGACCAGGAAAGAGAGGGTGGTGTTGGAGGATGGTAGAGAGGGACCAGTGTTTGGAGAGTGTGAGTGGAGGGAGAGATGGAGGAAGAGAGAGAGAGAGAGAGAGAGGCAGGAAGCATTGGAAAGATGGAGGGAGCGGATGGAGAGGGTTTGTCCTCAGGGTTTGTCTTTAGAACAAACTGACCTTATTGGCTCTGATTGCTTGTGTGTGTGTGTGTGTGTGTGTGCAGGAATCTTTCCCCTCTCCTCCCGCAGTGTGTTTTATATAAACAGGATGTAATACTGTCTAATCATAAATCCTCCTTCAGTTCCAGCAAGCAGGACGAAAGGAAGCCTCATGGGTGTGTGTGTGTGTGTGTGTGTGTGTGTGTGCGCGCACTTGCTAAAAAGAAGGAGCTCTCTTGGCCACATGATGGAAGACAACCCCTGCCCTTATAGGGCTGTGAGTTGAACTAATGGGGAGAAATGTTATTCCAGTGTCATTCCAACATATTTCCCAGCATAATCCCAGTGTAATCCTACTATTAATCCATCTTTTAATATCTGCGTAATCATGGCATTTTTCTGTCCTCTTCACTTTTTCCTGGAATTCCCGCTTTCCTATCATCCCCTTGGAATTCTCTTTTTCTGTCTTTCATATGTCAATTAGAGCTGTAACAAACACTTGATTACAGCTGAATACTTCATTCATTCATTGTCTGTAAGAGCTTATCCTGTTCAGGGTCTAGAGCCCTGGAATCATTGGCCGAAAGGCAGGAATACACCCTGGAGGGGGCACCAATCCTTCACAGAGCAACACACACTCATTCACTCACACCTACGGACACTTTTCGTCGCCAATCCACCTACCAACGTGTGTTTTTGGAGAGTGGGAAGAAACTGAAGCACCTGGAGGAAACCCACGCGGACACAGAGAGAACACACTACACTCCTCACAGACAGTCACCCAGAGGAAACCCACGCAGACACAGGGAGAACACACCACACTCCTCACAGACAGTCACCCGGAGTAAACCCACGCAGACACAGGGAGAACACACCACACTCCTCACAGACAGTCACCCGGAGGAAACCCACGCAGACACAGGGAGAACACACCACACTCCTCACAGACAATCACCCGGAGGAAACCCACACAGACACAGGGAGAACACACCACACTCCTCACAGACAGTCACCCGGAGGAAACCCACGCAGACACAGAAAGAACACACCACACTCCTCACAGACAGTCACCCGGAGGAAACCCACGCAGACACAGGGAGAACACACCACACTCCTCACAGACAGTCACCCGGAGGAAACCCACGCAGACACAGAAAGAACACACCACACTCCTCACAGACAGTCACCTGGAGGAAACCCACGCAGACACAGGGAGAACACACCACACTCCTCACAAACAGTCACCTGGAGGAAACCCATGCAGACACAGAAAGAACACACCACACTCCTCACAGACAGTCACCTGGAGGGATCCCACGCAGACACAGAGAGAACACACCACACTCCTCACAGACAGTCACCCGGAGGAAACCCACACAGACAAATAAGAGCACTCCATAAACATGGAGAAAACGAGACCGGAGAAGAAAGAGAACTGAGTGAAAACGGCTAAAAACCAGAGCTTGTGCTCCTCGCTCGCGGGGTGGGCTGAACAGTGAGCGGCTCATTATCATTTAAAGGAACATGCACTGAAACCGGCCGTTCTGAAAAGAGCTGTTTAGACGGGTGGAACTTGTGGTATTTTGACCAAAGCAGGTCACAGACATTTGTTTAAGACCCAGAACAGCGCCCCACTGTGGTAAACTAGTAGAATATTTCCCCTTTAAAGGCGTATAGCAGTTCCAGGTCTGTCACAGGTTTTACATGGCGGTGTTTCACTGAGCTGAGCTGTTGTACATATTATCAGTCTCTGTGTAGAAATTGAATGTAAAGAACCGAATGTACAGAAGTGTAAAGGAGCAAAGCATACATATGAGATAATTACCAATATAATCAATAGTGATTATTCTTATCTCAACACAATCCTATGAACCCTACAAATATAAAGAATATTATTTTAAATGTATCCTTTAAGTGTATTTTCTGATATCATATTAAGAAAGCATTTACTGGAATCTCTCTCTCTCTCTCTCTCTCTCTCTCTCACCCCCCCTCCTTAATCCCATTCACTAGAGACTCAGGAAACGTGTGTACAAAGATGTACTTGACTCTTTCTTTCTCTCTTTTTTTTCCATATACATAAACCTAGTCACTCCACTCTATTCAACTCTTTCTTTTTTCCTCTTAATGAAAGGAGTGTGTTGGGGCCCTTTTGTGTGTGTGTGTGGGGAGGTGGTGAAGGTGTGTACGGTTCAGACTGAAAAGGTAGGATTAGGAGGCATGTTTTGGTATCTGTTGGCGGCAGATGGATGCTGGAGAGCAGTGGATACACATTTCAGACTCATGCTTTTTCAGCTGGACACTGAAAGGGTGCAAATACAGTAACTGGTTCATTAGAAGTGTTTTCTCTTTCTCCTTTTGCTTTACAGGACTTCATGCATTGAGAAGAGTATTAGGCTCCGCCCCCACCCTCTCAGACCCCGAGGTAAAGGACAGAGTGATGGTCACAACCTCTGACCTCAGAACGGCCATGACACACGTCAAACCGAGCGCGATGAGAGAAGTCGCTATTGACGTGCCCAAGGTACAGTGGACACTTCCGAGAATAAGGACAGGAAAAAAAAAACAAACGTAATTAATTAATTCATCAATTAAATAACCTCCTGTTGAGGTCAGTCTTCATCTGGTCAAGGTTGTGGTGGGTCCAAATCCTACCGTGAAGCTTTGGGTGCAAGGCAGAAATACACTGTGCCAAGTCGCCTGTCCATTACCGGATACAACACACACACCCAATCCCTCACACACACACACACACTCTCACACTCACATACACCTGTGAACATTTTCACTGTCGACAGTCTCGTACAGCCATTCCAGTGCTGAGGCTGGCTTCTTATACACAATTTCCATTCCACCTTAAGCTTTACATCAGTTATATGTCGTTTTAAGGTGGAATGACTAATAAGAATGTAATAAATAAGAACCAAAATAAGCATCATCAGTTGCCCATCTAAAATTCACCTTTTTAAGGTGGAATGAACAATTCCCATAAAAAAAGGTGACTTCAGCTGATGTAAGGAAGCGACGTTTAAGGTGGACAGTTTAAATCAAATTCACAATGTAGCTGCTACACCATTTGAACATTTGAAAAAAGAAGCTATCATCAAAGCTTCACTGGTTTGATAAGAATGCTCTGAGCTAAGTGTGTGATTGTTTAGGCATCCAGTTTGCAAGATGCTGATGGGTAAGCTTCCTTTTTCATGTAAATGTCATTAACTTTGCAGGATGAGCCCTTTAAACCTTTATATACCTTTTTGTCTGAACTATGCCTTTAAGAGATCTTCTCTTTAAAATGAAAAACAGGTTGAGATGGGGGGGAGGGAGGGAGGGAGGATGAGTAATGCGTGCAGGAACAAGGGCAGGTGGCAATGGAACAAGGGAAGAACTTTCCTTTGTGTAGAGACGTGTGTGTGTGTGTGTGTTGTGTTTTGGTTTGCGTGGTGTTCGGAAGGAAGTGGCGTGAAAGGCGCTAATCTCTGTTTATAGACAGTTTACATCTCACACCTGCCCAGAGGAGAATGGCTACAATATTAGAGACGGATAAAGGAAAACAAAAAAGAATAGCCTTACAGACATTGTCTGTTTAATGATACATACGTGTGCGCACACACACACACACACACACACACACACACACACATACCTACCTCCACATATACCGCATATGGCCAAACACCTAAAAAGACTAGACTTAGCACTAGTTGATATAACATTTCTGTGCAGTTTTGATGGCATTCAGCCACAAGAACCTTAGTGAGGTCAGGTACTGGTGCTCCAGCTCATCCCGAAGATATCGGATATTACGCCATCTCTCCAAAGAACACAACTGCAGGGCTTTGTACCTTTCTAACCCATATTTAGGGTTGAGCATGGTGACCTTATGCTCATATGCAGCTGCTCTATTAATAAATCAATCATTTATATAGGACTGGGGCCTATCCGGACCTGGACCTGTAACTGATAATCTGTTTAGAGCTGTTTAATTGGTTTGAGTGTTTGTTTAAAACAATGTGACTCTTCCAGGGTTAGTGACTAATCACATGCGTTTCTGCATATCACAGGTGAGGCTACTCAGCCAATCAGATCTGTGCGTTATGATGAGCGCTGTGACTCCAGACACCGCTGTCCTGGGGCCAGTAAAATAGCCCAGGGGATGTGAATAAAAGCTCTTTTGGGACACTTTCAGGAAGGCAGTGTTGTGTGGGTTAAAACCAGAAACTTTAAAAGTAAGGGAACGATTACAAGTTGAAATTCTTGTAACGCTGAACACGGATTCCTGTCCTTCATTATACAGAGCCAATCAGCTTGGTGTTAACGGATAAAGTCCTGCCCTCCAGCAATAAGAACCAATCAGATTGCTGGTTATGTAACGCAGTAAATCAACTGCAAATACAAGTCATTAGGGACTTTATTTACATATGCGCATATGTTTCCACCGGGTGTCTGTCTGTGAGGAGTTGGTGTGTTCTCCCTGTGTCTGCGTGGGTTTCCTCCGGGTGACTGTCTATGAGGAGTTGGTGTGTTCTCCGTGTCTGCGTGGGTTTCCTTCGGGTGCTCCGGTTTCCTCCCACTGTCCAAAAACACACGTTGGTAGGTTGATTGGCGACTCAAAAAAAGTGGCCATAGGTGTGAGTGAATGTGTGAGTGTGTGTGTCGCCCTGTGAAAGACTGGCGCCCCCTCCAGGGTGTATTCCCGCCTTGCGCCCAATGATTCTGGGTAGGATCCGGACCCACTGCGACCCTGAACTGGAAAAGCGCTTACAGACAATGAATGAATGAATGTTTTGTATGAATTGCAATATTTTTAGTAAATTCCAGTGGAGTCTGGAAGCAAAACACCTGTATGTGTGTGTCGGAAGGTTGTGGGGGGGTGGGTTAGAATATTCTCATCTACCGGGCACTGCAGAAAATGTTTGGGAACCACTGGATTAGGACATAAGTTTAGAAAGAGGTTCTTGAAAGTTTAAATGCAACCCAACACGCAAACACACGAGTCTTTCTTGATGGATAGAGGCTGGGGAAGGGATGTTTTTGGGATCTTTGTGTACAAGACACACACAAACATCCACATGCATCCTGTCCCCATTTTTGTGTGTGTGTGTGTGTGTGTGTGTGTGTGTGTGTGTGTTTGTGTGTCTGTGTGTGAGATGTAACCATACAGGAAGAGGCTCTCGCATCATCCTGCCACTAATTGGAATCAGGTTGCCGTGGCGGTGTGTCGCCCTGGGCAGCATAGCTTTGCTTCCTGTGTTGGACTAAGATCACCCCAATACACACACACACACACACACACACACAAACACACTCAGGAAAGAGCAGAGGATTGAGAGAGTGAAAGAGAGAGAGAGAGAGAGGTTTCCTCTGAAAGGAAGGTGATGGTTTCCAGCAGGCTGATCGGATCCAGATGAGCGCCAACATTTGCATCTCATTTTTATATAAGAAACTTCCACTGCAGCCACACGCCTTGGCTCCAGAGGCCCGTGTGTGTGTGTGTTTGTACATTTTTAGGATAAAAATACCCTGACTTTGTAGGAAAACCAAAGTAAACGTGGGCTAACCTACAATAACCATGTCTTTAATGCTTTTTACAAATGTTCTGCCTGTATTTTTTTTCAGTCGTTTGTTTTTGGGTTACAGAAAGTTACAGTCTTGCAGTCCAGACTCATGCCTGTTGTAATAGAGTCTGGTGCATTCCATTCCCACTGAACCCTAGACTTACTTTTAATTATAGGGTCAATTTCTGAGACAAATATTAAACCTGAGCCTAGACTCATAAGCTTTTCCAGTGGTGATCAGTTTAATCCAAGACTTGGTCTAATCAGGAGTCCATAGGGTGGAGACTTTCCAAATTGTGCTACAACAAAAACATACCCATGTGAAACAAAAAATGTAAAGGTCTCCTGCTCGTGTTTATGTCCAGGTGCGGTGGAGTGATGTGGGAGGTATGGAGGATGTGAAGCTGAAGCTGAAGCAGGCTGTGGAATGGCCTCTGAAGCACCCAGAGGCATTTGCTCGGCTGGGAATAGCACCCCCTAAAGGTGTCCTGCTCTACGGTCCACCCGGCTGCTCCAAAACCATGATCGCCAAAGCACTCGCCAACGAGAGCCAGCTCAACTTCCTCGCCATCAAGGTAACATCAAGGTGCATGGGCGTGTAATAAACGAATGTTCGTCAGGCAATCTCAAATCAGGCCCTGCACAATCACTAAACAAAACCCCACCCACAAACCCAGCTCCGTCCACTAATGGTGCTTTTCTACAGCAGGGACCTACTCTGCACAATTTGAATGTTCTACTTCTCCATCAGGTAAATTTGGTCCTGGAACCGGGTTCTTTTTTAGTCCCTGCTCTCTCATGGTTCTGAGCGAGCGGAGTAGTGACTGAACCATGACACGTAAACCTTGCAGAGCACTGATTGTCCAGAGAGAGTCGCCACTCTATGGTGTCTGTAAAATCACTATGCAGACGTCCAGCACCAACTCTCCATCTGTAAAATCACAGGCTACAGCAGAGATTACGTTTGTTTTTAATCGGCTCACAACAGCAGCTCGTAAAATTACGCCCTCGTCTTTTGAAGAGGTTCAAACGCTCCTTGGATCGGTGGCCAATGAAGGAATCCAGCAAGAGCTGGATGCAGCAACAAGGAAGAAACGAACTCTACTGATCTGTCTGAACTGATGACGGAGCTGTGTTCAGTCCCAAACAACAACAACAACACCCCAATACACAGTGTGTAAACGACGCTTAACGTTATCCCCACTGTTGTTGTGGGTTCCAATGCTCACTGTTCCCGTTGGAGACCGGTTGAGCTGTGGTAGTGGAAAACAAACCAGTGACCAGGGTCTAGTTCCATGCATTGGAAAAGCACCATAACCTATGCTTGGATTTTAGAGCTGAATATGTCCTCAATGCCATGTAGAATAATTCCTTTATGCAGGATCCTGCTTTATTGCATATACCTGAGGAAGAGAAGCGCATTTTGGTAGAATGCCTCTGATTTGTGCCTGACACTTGTGCAAAAGTCTGTGTGTGTGTGTGTGTGTGTGTGTGTGTGTGAGAGAGAGAGAGAGATTGAAGTTAAGATGAAGGCCAGACAAAGATGCATGGACTGTCTTTCCTCGTCTTTCTTCCTTTTCTTCTGTCTTCATTTCCCCTCTTTTCTTTGTTGATATGATCGACAGTAGTTGAGTCCCATTCCTTTGACCTTTGTGATCTTGCGTTTGTCGTCCTCATTCATCACACAGTCTCGCACCCAGACGCACATACACTCACACATAGACACACACACACACAAACACTCACTCACTTCCGATGGCCCCCCGCTGAGCTGCCCAAGCTTGACTAAGATTGATCAGTGGAGAGGGAGGGGTGTGCCTGTCTCTGTGTGTCTGTTTAAAAGAGTGTGTATTATTTTGATAGCTGGGTGTGGTAACCCAATGACAGAAACTGTGTGTGTGTGTGTGTGTGTGTGTGTGTGAACACACAGTTGCTCATTGACAGCTTTTTTCAATGTATTTGATGAACGAGGCGACCAGTAGCAAACAGGAAGAGGCCTGTGTGTGTGTGTGTGTGTGTGTGTGTGTGATTGACAGCGGTGGACACTGAGTGGACTGTGTTCAGGGCTTTTTGTTTAGACTGAGGCATCCAGTGTCTCCTGATACAAAGAGCATCTCACTAAAAGCAATTCATTCTGAGACTTAAGTAATCAGGGGCGGTCAGACCAGAGCTACATCATCATCATCACCATTATCTCTGAATAACAAACAAACAGCAAAGACGAGCATACTTTGTGTTTCAGAAGTCAGTTCTGTGGTAAACCAGCATGGTCCCGCTGACCTGAAGAAACCAGTTTAGAAAATGGAAATATAGAATTAATATCTTGATTTCATCATGCTTAAAATACTGGAAACATACGAGTAAACATAAATAAAAAGTTTAGTAATAATACAAATAAACAGCAGTTTTTAAAGTCACTGTCCACTCCTTTGCTTATACTTTGCTTCTAACAGTTGATATTTTTTATATTAATATTTTCGTCAGTTTTCTTCTGTTGGATGTCAGTGGGCGGGACTAAATACGGCTGGCGTGACATCAGCTCTGCCACAGGGCCAATCAGCTGGAAGCGTGTT